>NC_050173.1:46776619-46781619 GCF_008315115.2 Sander lucioperca | reverse complement strand
GTGATGACGGCAGGACGTAGTTTTGTCACGTATAGATCTT
This sequence comes from Sander lucioperca, assembly GCF_008315115.2. Lineage (NCBI taxonomy): Eukaryota > Metazoa > Chordata > Actinopteri > Perciformes > Percidae > Sander > Sander lucioperca. Next base: position 46,781,579 of record NC_050173.1, on the reverse strand, counting down.
TAGTGCGCTTGCATAACTGCAGTGTGAAACCAAAACTTACCGGATCAAATGTACACTATGTAACAAAAACATGAACCTTGGTCCGGACCTTGGTTCAGACTTTCATGTGTGAAAACGCCCTAAGAAGCTTTGTGCTGGAGAGGGAAGTGTACAATGAGTAGGGATGCACCGAATCCAGTACTTTCAGTCAAAAGAAGGCCATTCAAGTCCAGCTACATGTTCAATTTGCAATGCTGATTTGTCTGGTGGTGGCGAGGACCCTAAACTATACACAACATCACCGCTGTTACAACATCTGGTATGAAACATCCAGAAGAATACGAGTTGTGCATGAAGGAATCTACAGACAGCAGCCAGAATGCAGCAACTTCAGGTACGGCAAAGGAAGGACAGTCACAGCTAAAAACTGGTGTTAACCAGACAGTGCCTCTCCCGGGCTGTCAGCTGTTCTCTCGGTAAATGAGTCTCCCTACAGTGGGAGCGGAGCGACCAAACGGCCGGCTGCTGCTCATTAGCTAACGTTAGCCTTCTAATTTCACCCACCCAACATGCCTTCATCATACACTGGTTAGCGGAAATTTGCTAAACAAAATTGTCACTCATCTGGCGATAGCGCTGTGCTTTCCTACGATGTGAAAAGAGCGTGTGAATTCAACATTAAGTTGTTACATTTAACTATTTTAGAGGCTGTGGACGTTGTTTACTTCATTAATGTGTTTACTGTGTTAATGGGCTGAGGATTCGGTATTCGGTTTCGGCCGAACCTCAAAAATCTGGATTCGGTGCATCCCTAACGATGAGCTTATGGTGTTGTCATTTATACATATGTCTTTATTTGGTTTATGGCTTATTGTCTATTTTGTTACTATTTTCTTGAATGGTCTTGAATATTGTAGTTTGTGTGTCATCTTTTCTTGATTTCTGTCTGGGTTAGGGTGGTGATGTGGTCATGTTGCGAGTTGTGTGTTTTGTATTTTGTTAAAAATAAAAATATTGTTTAAAAAAAAAAATACTACCTTAGCAGCCACATTAGCTTGCAAACTGGCCGTCAAGTCATCAACACGTCACCATGCTTACTGTACAGCACCATCATGATATGATATGTATCTTCAACAAATGTTTTTGTGTTCAAACGAGTTGCGTGTTACTTTGTTCTGGTTTTTTTCACAACTTTTTTGACCCGATGGCATGCTCAGGAGAAGAAACTTGTAAACAAAAAAAGAAATCAATACGGATGAATTAATTATTACTAAAACATTTAAAAACTTAACTGGGGAACATTCTTTAAATATCAGCGTATTTCAACACGTGAACTGGGAGCTGTCACAATTTGGGTCATATGGACTCTTTTCCTGAAACAAGAGTGCACCTGAAGGCACCACTGAATCCAGGCCATTGACTTAACAGTGAGCAAGTGAAGGGAACAAATTAGTCCTTTTGAGGAGGCAAATTAATAATTGAGGGAACATAATAAGTATTGTGATGTTATGAACTACACATAAGGTACTGAAATCATTTTACAGAGTCTTACTGCGGGGGACGTTTTGGCCCCCGAATTCATCCGAATTCATCCCTTCAGGCAGCCATTCCAGCCTCAGAGGTTTAGCTCAGGGTGACAATGTCCCTTGAGGTTTTCTCTGAAAGAAAGAGAGAAATAAAATGTTTCTTCAGCCTTTTTTTGTTTGTCAAACAGTTCCTTCTATCAAGAGTGGGAACGTTGACACGGATGCTGTGCACCTGTTTTAATCTCCATCGTCGTTTCTTTAAATACTTTCATAGTTAAGTATTTTACTCTGCATAACATGCTGTGCACTTCCAGCGCTCATACAGTACGCATGCATCCAGCTGTGTGTGAGCGTGTGTGTGTGTGTGTGTGTGTGTGTGTGTGTGTGCGTGTGCGTGTCTTACCTGAGGGCTGACAACAGCAGAGCTCGGCAGCTGTTGTTGTTATTATTATTATCATCATACACTGTTTTAACACTTCCTTCACTTGTGACTGGAGCTGTGAGCCTCCTGCTGTCTGCTGGAGCTGCTCAACAATTAAGACTATGCTATACTATAAAAAGAAATATGTATGATATAAGCTCGCCTCATCCGATCTCTTCTGTCGTCAACACATTCTCACTTCCAGGGCGTCAGAAAGCGACGCTCGGTCAGGTGCCTTTGGCGTTTGTTATTGACGCAGAAAGTCTCCTTTGGCGTCATATTTATCAATGCTTTATCAGTTGAGCTCTAGTCCTGATGGATTGTTGAAAGGTTTTTTTAATTTTAAGGCTGATATTGATACAAATATTTGGTAATTTAAAAATCCGATATCCGGCCGATATATATATATTTTTTAAATCCAGAAACGCGTAACAAAACATAATTAGATTTCCCTAACATTAGTTATTTGTAGTTATTTATGAGTCCTCTCTAAAATAATATGATGATACAGTTTAAAAATAAACTTGTTTGTTTTGGTGTCACAACAGAATAGAGGAACATAAAAATATATTAAAGTTCTGATAAATAAAATGTATAAAAATACAAACTTAAGAGATGAAACAAAGTCCTTTGAACAAAAACACAATAACAAAAAAAAAATAAAAGAGTGTTGCCAACAGGGAGGTTGTAGAGCGCCCTCTGGTGGACAAACTATGCAACGCCAACACTCTGAACATGGTTGAAGGGTGTTTCATCCGTTTTTATTTTATTTTTTAAATATTCATTTATCGGCCATTATAAATGCCGATACCGATAGTTTGGAAAATGCCTAATATCGGCCGATAATATCGACCCACCGATATATCGGTCGGGCTCTAGTCGGGACTCTTGGCGTCACTATTTGACGCTCCCTGGACTAGCGTCTAGCCCTTTGGCGTCATATCTAAACGCGCTCGGTCGGGATTCTTGGCGTCACTTTTTGTCGCTCTGGGTCGGGACGTATGTTAAAGTGACATGCGGCACAAGAACGGGACAGTTACGTTCAGGAAAAGATGGTGGGTGGGGTTACAAAATGTACATTTCAGTGACACGCGGGACAAGCCGTTTCATCCAGCAGCTGTGTCTCAGCTGGGATAGGCCCGTGTCTCTAACAGCCAAATCTGTGCCGGATGTGGTTAAACTAAACACGCCAAGCAAAAGTGTGTAGGCCACTTGTAGGCCCTATGTTCCCACATTTCCTTTTTCACAAATTTGTATCAGATGTTATCCCCCTTTCTCCAAATTTGGTAGCCAATTACACCCAACCTATTATCCAGTGCTTAATTTGTAAAGTGGGAGGTCCCGGAGCGCAGAGGAGGGGTGGATCCGGCGACTCAAAACGGGGGTTGGAGGTAACGGAACCAAAAAGAAAATTACACCTGCCTACGTAGCTTCTCTGACTAAAAAAACCTAAACAACGCTGTGTGTACATCAGGGCAATATTTATTTTTATTTCAGAATGTGCACTGTATCGGTGCGAAATGTAAAAAAAATTTTTAAATACACTGCAATGATCGTTTTCACAAGCAGCAGTTATCCGTCGGACAATTAAAACAAAAAACCCACCGTGGTCTCCACATTCTTGATCGGCAGAAACGGTTTTTGCTGGTTTGGGATCTGACTGGCCAGCGGATTTGAAAAAGTTAAGAAAACTTTGTTGTCTTTTTGACATTTTTCCCCTGAGTGAAATGGGGCTATAACAGCAATCTCAACCAGCACAAGAGCTGGAGTCACTTGAAGTGCAGCACCGCGCTGTTGAAGTGCCTCCCCTCCCTCCATCCCTCTCCCCCCTCTATCTCCCCCCCATCCATCCCTCTCCCCCCTCTATCTCCCCCCCATCCATCCCTCTCCTCCCTCTGTCTCCCCTCCCTCCATCCCTCTCCCCCCTCTATCTCCCCCCCATCCATCCCTCTCCTCCCTCTGTCTCCCCTCCCTCCATCCCTCTCCCCCCTCTATCTCCCCTCCCTCTGTCCCTCTCCCCCCTCTATCTCCCCCCCATCCGTCCCTCTCCCCCCTCTGCCTCCCCTCCCTCCATCCCTCTCCCCCCTCTGTCTCCCCTCCCTCCATCCCTCTCCCCCCCTCTATCTCCCCTCCCTCCATCCCTCTCCCCCCTCTATCTCCCCTCCCTCCATCCCTCTCCCCCCTCTATCTCCCCCCCATCCGTCCCTCTCCCCCCTCTGCCTCCCCTCCCTCCGTCCCTCTCCCCCCTCTATCTCCCCTCCCTCCATCCCTCTCCCCCCTCTATCTCCCCCCCATCCATCCCTCTCCCCCCTCTGCCTCCCCTCCCTCCGTCCCTCTCCCCCCTCTATCTCCCCCCCATCCATCCCTCTCCCCCCTCTGCCTCCCCTCCCTCCGTCCCTCTCCCCCCTCCAACTTACCCTGACAATTCACCTCAAAACGCATTGAAAATGCAAACACAAGACTTTTCTGGAACTCCAATGGGGAATAAAGACTAACAAGACAGATAACAAAATTGAACACTACACAAACAGTAATTTATTTCTTTCATTTAGGCGATTCATTTTTCACGGTGACACAGGCGGTGCCGGATCCAATGTAAAAGGTTCCGGATCCAACGTCGGAGGTGCCAGAACATGTTCTGGCGTGTTCCGGCTCAAATTAAGCCCTGCTATTATCCAGTAGCAATGGACTACAGATGGAATGTAAACCTAACCCTAACATAGGGCCTAATTTTAAGAAAAATCTTAGAAATGTGGGAACATAGGGCTGTGGGAAAATAGGGCCTAATTTTCTGTGAAAAAACAATTCTTAGAAATGTGGGAACATAGGGCTGTGGGACCATTGGGCTGTGGGAACATAGGGCTGTGGGAACATAGGGCTGTGGGAACATTGGGCTGTGGGAACATAGGGCTGTGGGACCATTGGGCTGTGGGAACATAGGGCTGTGGGACCATTGGGCTGTGGGACCATAGGGCTGTGGGACCATAGGGCTGTGGGAACATAGGGCTGTGGGACCACTGGGCTGTGGGACCAT
>NC_050173.1:46701619-46769119 GCF_008315115.2 Sander lucioperca | reverse complement strand
AAATCAAACCCTCTTGTATAATGTTGCTTAATTGTCCACTTGTGAAGTTGTTTTTTGGGGGACGACAGTCTCCAGTACTGAACCACTCTGTTGCACAGGATAAAATGTTCCACGATCACCATGAACACACACACACCGTCCTGCTGCCACAAATACTCACTAGAGCACCAAATGTGGATTAATCCGCTGCTGAAAATAGTCCCTGAAAAAGTTCCTCAGGTTTGTTTGATGTAGATTACAGTGAGCAGCTGTTTGAGGAGATAACTGATGAAACTACATATTTGTGTTTTTAAAGTTGGCTTGCGTAGGAACAAATGGACGTAAAGCTGAGAGCCACAGACAGCATTGAGAGACGGACTAACGTTTGTGTTTACTTTTTTCATCATTATCAAAATAGATGGTGATTAATTTAATATTTGACAACTAATCGACTAATTGATCAATCTTTGCAGCTCTATCAGAATGTGTGCTCTCTTGATGGTCACTTTCTCAGTTCAGATCAGAACTTCATTGTTCCTTCAAGGGGAAATTTAATGTAGAGTATAGGGCAAAACAACCCGTTCTCACTCCGAACTTGGAAAATACAGACGCTTGGTCAGTGGCTGTCAGCGTCAGATACGACGCAAAAATCACTCTTCAGCGCGTCTGTGAACGCACCGGGCAGAGCAGCAGCTTTGTGGTGCTTGAAGATGACGTAGTATTAAGAGAGACAACTGTAGAGAGTGAAAGCCCGAAATTCCGCATAGGGAGGCTGGTTGGGGGGGTGGATGGGTCAAACAACACAGGACTTTCACCCAGGAGACCGGGGGATTGTGTCCCGCGTGTCACGTTTGCTAAACCCAACCGTCCCGTTCTTTACCTAAACCCAACCGTCCCGTTCTTTACCTAAACCCAACCGCCCCGTTCTTTACCTAAACCCAACCGTCCCGTTCTTTACCTAAACCCAACCGTCCCGTTCTTTACCTAAACCCAACTGCACCGTTCTTTACCTAAACCCAACCGTCCCGTTCTTTACCTAAACCCAACCGTCCCGTTCTTTACCTAAACCCAACTGCACCGTTCTTTACCTAATCCCAACCGTCCCGTTCTTTACCTAAACCCAACCGCCCCGTTCTTCTTTACCTAAACCCAACTGTCCCGTTCTTCTTTTCCTAAACCCAACTGTCCCGTTCTTCTTTTCCTAAACCCAACTGTCCCGTTCTTCTTTTCCTAAACCCAACTGTCCCGTTCTTCTTTACCTAAACCCAACTGTCCCATTCTTCTTTACCTAAACCCAACTGTCCCGTTCTTCTTTACCTAAACCCAACTGTCCCATTCTTCTTTACCTAAACCCAACTGTCCCGTTCTTCTTTACCTAAACCCAACCGTCCCATTCTTCTTTACCTAAACCCAACCGTCCCGTTCTTCTTTACCTAAACCCAACTGTCCCGTTCTTGACCCGCGTGTCACGTAAACGTACCTTTTATAAGCTCACCCACCATCTTTTCCTAAACCTAACTGCGTCAAAAGTGACGCCAATAGTCCCGACCCAGCATGTTTAGATCTGACGCTAAAGCAGACTTTTAGCATCAATAACAAATGCCAAAGACACCTGACCAAGCGTCCGTATTTTACGCGATGGGAGTGAGAACGAGTTGGGCAAAACACACAAACAGCAAACAACCAAATAAAAAAAAAAAGGAGTGTCTTTTCAAATCAAATGTTGCTGTAATTGAAAGAAAGTTCTTTCAGATAAATGTGATCAATAAAATGAACGATGTAACGTGAACAATTCAATATCCTTCAAACTCCACATCGATGTGTTAGACCAGTGGTTCTCAAACATTTTTCAATAATGTACCCCTTTTGAATTGTTTCTTTAAGCCAAGTACCCCCTGAGAGTGCTAATCATTTTTGGTAGAAAAAAGGTCTATATAAAGAGGAACAGTACAGCGCTGTCAGCGATACATTTACTAAACTTGTAACTGAAAAAACATTTAAATGCTAATGAGAAAAGGAGACAAAACCTTTAAGAAAAGATGGTAGAAAGAAGGAAGGCAGTAGCCAAAGGCAAGAATAGGTTGAAAATAGTCGAAAAAAACCCTTCAAAAACAGTGACATAACTTCGAAAAAAGTAGAAGGACAGTAGAAGGAAGGAAGGTAACACAAATGTCACATTTTTAGTAGGGAAAAAAGTCTACATAAAGAGGAACAATGTTCTGGACAACAGCCTTGTAACTATTAAACAATTTGTTAAATATCTCACGTACCCCCTGCAGTCCTCCAAAGTACCCCTAGGGGTACACGTACCCCCATTTGAGAAACACTGGTTTAGACTGTCAGACGGAGCTCGGAGTCTCAGAATCAACCCACACCGCTCTCACCTCTCTGTCCTCCAAGGTCGGTCAGCGCCCGCCCAACGCCACGCCGGCAGCTGACCAGCGTCCGCCCGCCTCCCGCCATCTGACGAACGACATTCAGCGCGGCGGAGCCCGTCTGGAAGGTCAGCGGCGCCGGGCCGAAGCGGCCAGGGGTCGAGCCTCACGCAGCCTCGCCTGCCGAGGTCCGGCTGCAGATGATGTACGGCTCGCATCAGCGCTGGTTATGAATTAGCATCATTAGCGCCGCGATGATGATGATGACAAAGGCTGATGATTATGATGCCCGTTACCTTGGAGACGGAGTTAGAGGGGAAACTTTGGGAGGTGAGAGAAGAGTCACATACACAAAAATCAAAAACAAGTCAAGAGAAAATTCTAAATAAAATTTTAAAAACAAAAGCCAAACAAATACAAATGTGCTTTCTTAAATCATAGAAGAGGAGAGGAATAGGAGGGAAGTAAACAGAGGAGAGGAAACAAGGGAGGAGTACAAAGAAACGGGAAGAGGGAGGGAGCCAATGAGAGGATGCAAAGAGAAGAGAGGGAAGGCGACATGGAGGAGAGGAAGAGTAGGATAGTGAACAGATGAGAGGAAACCAGGGAGCACGGCAAGGAAGGAGAGGAGGAAACAAGGGAGGAGAAGACAAGGGTGACAAAGAAACAGGATGAGAGGGGAGAGGATGAGTAAGACTGGAAAACATGAGGAGAAGAAGAGAAAGAAATAGGATGGGCAGAAGGATGGGAGGATGAAAGGGGAGGAGAGAGGAGTTGAGATGAGGAGAACAGAGGAGAGGATGACAAGGAAAGAAAGACAAAAAAGAGACGGAGAGGAATAGTAGGGAAGTGAACAGAGGAGAGGAAACAAGGGAGGAGGACAAGGAAAGAGTGGGACCATGAGAAGATACAAAGAGAGGAGAGGATGAGTAGGGAAGAGAAATGAGAGGAAATAATGGAGGATAAGGTAACAAAGAAATAGGATGGATGGAATGATAACAGGTAGTTAAAGTAAGGCCTTCGGTACACTGCCTGCGTGGCGTGAGCGTGGCGTTTCTGTTTTGTGGCGGCTGCGTGGCGTTTTCTGTCTTTTCACACCAGAAACGTGTCTGACGCGGCGCTGCTGCTGCTGCTAGCCTTGTCTGTACACATTGATGGTTTTCCATAAACATGAACATAAATATATACTGATCTGATTACAGCAAAGACAACGTCGGCAGTATTGACGGCAAAATAAGCTACAGGATATTTCGTTCTGTATTATATCTGCATTTATGTCAAAACCTAGAGACTTTCAAACATCAAAATGTCATTTATTAAATGTATTCATGTCAAAATGACATAGAAACATCTTTTCCTATTCTATTTTGCCTGGAAACACTTCCAACAGACTTGCGTGTCGCGTGAAAAATCGGCGTTTCTCATTTCTAGCATGCGCTTTTTCGGCGCGGCGCGAGGTGCACCTGAGACGTGCGTGTCACGCAGGCAGTGCGTAAGCTCTCACCTGTTAACATGGGAGCTGAAATAAAAACGGACACGCCACGCAGCTGACACGCTCACGCCACGCAGCCAGTGTGCAGCCGGCCTAAGGCTATAAAGTTGAGGCTATAGAAGGAGGAAGAGGAGAATACTGTTATTCTGAATTGCTAAAACACTGATCCCAACATTCTCTGAACCATTTGTCTCTTCTTGTAATACTCCTAAACACATTCTCACTCGCTAAAACACATTTCACACAACAACACCGTTGCCGTTTGCATCTAACAATTTCAAAATATCACACAAAAGTACACACATTACTACTGAGGAGATCTAACCAATCGTAGAGAATATAAGCCAGTTCAGAGTGCGCAGTTGATTTAGCAGTTTCACAATATGTTTTATTGTACTGTCAAGTGAGAGAGTAGGAGAGGTAGAGGAAACAGGAGAGGAGGAGGGAGGAAGAGGAAAGAGGAGAGGAAACAGGAGAGGAGGGAGGGAGTAGAATGAGGAGAGGAAGAGGAAAGAGGAGAGGGAACAGGAGAGGAGGAGTGAAGAAGAGGAAAGAGGAGATGAAGCGTAAAGAGGAGAGGAAACAGGAGAGGAGGAAAGAGGAGAGGAGGCGGGAGGAGAGGAAACAGGAGAGGAGGAGTAAAGAGGAGAGGAAAAGGAGAAGAGGAAACAGGAGAAGAGGAAACAGGAGAAGAGGAAACAGGAGAGGAGGAAACAGGAGAGGAGGAAACAGGAGAGGGAACAGGAGAGGAGGATGGAGGAAGAGGAAACAGGAGAAGAGAAAAGAGGAGAAGAGGAAACAGGAGAGGAGGAAAAAGGAGAGGAAACAGGAGAGGAAGAGGGAGGAAGAGGAAAGAGGAGAGGAGGAGGGAGGAAGAGGAAAGAGGAGAGGAGGAAAGAGGAGAGGAGGAAACAGGAGAGGAGGAAAAAGGAGAGGAAACAGGAGAGGAGGAGTAAAGAGGAGAGGAAAAAGGAGAAGAGGAAACAGGAGAAGAGGAAACAGGAGAGGAGGAAACAGGAGAGGAGGAAAGAGGAGAGGAAGAGGAAAGAGGAGAGGGAACAGGAGAGGAGGAGGGAGGAAGAGGAAACAGGAGAAGAGAAAAGAGGAGAAGAGGAAACAGGAGAGGAGGAAAAAGGAGAGGAAACAGGAGAGGAAGAGGGAGGAAGAGGAAAGAGGAGAGGAGGAGGGAGGAAGAGGAAAGAGGAGAGGAGGAAACAGGAGAGGAGGAAAAAGGAGAGGAAACAGGAGAGGAGGAGGGAGGAAGAGGAAACAGGAGAGGAGGAGGGAGGAAGAGGAAAGAGGAGAGGAGGAGGGAGGAGAGGAAACAGGAGAGGAGGAGTAAAGAGGAGAGGAAAAAGGAGAAGAGGAAACAGGAGAAGAGGAAACAGGAGAGGAGGAAACAGGAGAGAAGGAAACAGGAGAGGAGGAAAGAGGAGAGGAAGAGGAAAGAGGAGAGGGAACAGGAGAGGAGGAGGGAGGAAGAGGAAACAGGAGAAGAGAAAAGAGGAGAAGAGGAAACAGGAGAGAAGAAAAAGGAGAGGAAACAGGAGAGAAGAAAAAGGAGAGGAAACAGGAGAGGAGGAGGGAGGAAGAGGAAAGAGGAGAGGAGGAGGGAGGAAGCGTGCTGAGTGGAAACTTCCTGCTGGTGTCATCATTAGCATTGAGATGCCGTTGGGAGATGAGAGATGAGAGCTTCTCTTTCACCTCCCTGCTAATCTCTACCTCCTCCCCTCTTCCTCTTTTATACATCCTTTCTCTCTCTCTTTCCACTTTGTGGCTTATTTACTCCCTTCATCCCAGAATAGAATGGACTCTATCGTGATTGCAAAAGCTTATGTATGAAATGTGCCGTGCCAACAATAGTTGTTCGTGTGTGTCTAATAAGGCCAAATCATTTCTCATTTTGGTCTAATTTGATAGAAAGGAAGGCTTGTTGGTGTGAATGCTGAAGGCATGTTCTTCTACTTATTTATTTTCCTTTTTTTGCACATTATTTCCTTCCACATTTTTCAACATAGAAACTTCATCCAAACCTCCAATTCATTCATACATTCACTGAGACCACCATTCAAACTTTACAATGTTCCACCTCTTTCATACAGTCTGGACAGCATCAGCCTTTCAACATACAGCATTCACACCGCCATTTCTTCAGACATTGCGTTCTCTAGTGGGGTGGTGATGGTGCAGTGGATATGACACATGCCTTTGGTGTGGGAGATGTGTTCGATACCCACTGCGATACATCAACCAATGTATCCCTGAGCAAGACACTTAACCCCTAGCTGCTCCAGAGGCGTGTGACCATAGATATAGAACAATATATTGTTCTATATCTGTGTGTGACCTCTGACATATATAGCAATTGTAAGTTGCTTTGGATAAAAGCGTCAGCTAAATGACATGTAATGTAATGTCTAGTTATATCTTATTAATGTACTAATTGTTCAATGGTGTTTTAAGCCCCCAACTTCAACTACAAGGCACCTAACCCTAACCATTGCCTAATCCTAGTGCTTACCAGGCAGCGCTGCCTGGAAGGCGACGTTGGGGGCTTAAAACACCAAACACCGTGCTAATTACAACATAATTTAAGCATTTGGCCTTTAATTAGCGTATAACTGTTCGTTTAAGAAAAACAACATTGTTTCTAGTTTTGGTCTAATTTGATACAAAGTACGGCACTATTATATCTTTGTAATGTACTGGAAAAAAGTGCGACCAAGATTTACTCCTTAGGTATTGAATGACGAGGCATTTTTTCAATACTCGATACATTAGAGGCAATTCAGTCGGTGCCTAAAAAATATTGAATTCGGTACCCAGCCCTAGTATTGCACAGGTTGTATTATTTCTAGGGCTGTCAGTGTTAACGCGTTAATCACGATGCGATTAAGGGCCGACGCAATGCGACTAATTTTTTTTAATCACATGCCGGCATTTATTAATTTATTTTACACTTCACTCGGCTTTGCGTCGTGCCTAACAGGCTACTATTTTGACCCTTTGCAGCACCGTTACTTCTCATCAAGCTGCCACTTCCTCCTAACACATCCTGCTGCTGCAGGCTGCAGCATGATGGAGAAAGACAGCAGCAATAACTCTGAGTGGAGCTTTTTATTTTCCAAAACTCCCGGACGGCTCGTAGACAAGTCGAAAGCCATATGCACGTTGTGTAAAGCCGAATTAAAATATCACCGAAGCACGTCAAGCTTGAGCTACCACCTACGGAGCTAAGCATAGTAGTACAGTTAACGTGATGCTAGCCGCTAGCATGCTACCCACTCAGACAAAGCAGTATTTTGGAGAGTGCTACTTGCCGACCTGTGGATGAAACCAAATCCCAAAAAATTACTACAGCTCTTGCGAAACGGGTGGCAACTAACTGCAGACCTGTCAGCATCGTAGAGGACTCGGGTCTTAAAGACGTACTACGGTTGGCATGTTCTGACCTGTCTCGTTGCCGTCGAGGGAGACAGTAGTTTTCACGGATACACAGCCTGTATGACACGGAGAAAGCAGCCACACTGGAACTGCTGCAAGGTGCTGCAAACGCTGTCTCATTAACCGGTGATCACTGGACGTCAGTGAGTAGTCAACATTATTTAGGAGTTACTAAACACTATATTGACTCTAGTAAGGATAGGGATTTTTAGTTTTTTAGTTAGGTACTTGGAGGAATTGTGCAATAATGACAGATTCACACATTATTCTTTTGTTTACAGTAAATAAATAATTACAAATCTTAAAATCAAGTTCATAAAGTAACTTTCTTTGCATTCATTTGATTCCCAATCAAAATTACTTTTGATTGTTAATATGTACTTAAAAACTGTTCTGAAATGCAAAATAACAGAATTTTAATCATGTGATAAAATATGCCATTAATCGCGATTAACTATAGAAATTCAGCGATTAATTAATTAATTAAAAAATTAATCGTTTGACAGCCCTAATTATTTCTCATATTCTCCTCCTCACATTTGGTCATTTCTTTGCTCTTCTTTCTCTCCTTACTTTTTCTCTCCTGTTTAACCTTTTACCTACATACATTCTCCTCTCCTCTCCTCTGGCCATTTTGCTGTCAGCCAAAAATGTAACTCAGCTTCTTTTTCCCTTTGGCCTTTTTGCTCTGCTGCCGTTTTCCCTTCTCACTTGGCGGGCGCCTCCTCACATCACCTAGCACCTCCTCGCCCTGCTTCGCGCCTCCCCAGAGCGGGTCCTGACAGCTTTTCTCCTCCCACAGTTTCATCCGCAGAGCTGAAGCGTGACACCGAGCAGCTGCTCCGGCCAGAAACACCGGGCCACCTGACAGCTGCCCAGGCCCGGGGAACAGGAGGAGGAGGAGGAGGAGAAGGAGGAGAAGGAGGAAAAGGAGGAGGAGGGGATAGGAGGCCAGAGACAGTCCAAGATCTGATGGACAGATCCCAGAAAAGGAGTAGGAAGCAGGGAAGGTTGGAACGAGGGAGGAGATGGGAAAAGAAGGAGAAAAGTAAGTAAAAAAGGAGGTACATCGCATGAGACGTTCATAAAATAACAGAAAAAGTTGAAGGGAAGGGAAGGAAGACAGAGAGTAACAAAGGGGAGCAAACAAGGATACATATGTAGTGAGGAAAAGAAAATGAATGGAGGAAGGAAGTGAGGGAAAGACAGATATGCGGCTTAAAAGATGGAGGAGGACGAGGGAAGGAAAAAAGCAAGCAGTAAGAGGATGTAGAGACGAGTTGGAGTGGAAGGACATTGAGAAGGATGAAGGGAGGCAGAAGAGCAGGAAAAAAGAAGAACTGAGGTAGGGGAAAAGGATAGGGAAAGAGGGAAGGTTGTAAAAGAAGGAAGTGAACAATAAGAAGAAAGAAAAGGAAAGAGGAGGTAGGTGAAGAAGTACACACTAGCTCAGGAGAGGAGAAGAGGAGGACATGAGTGATGGAGGAAAGGAAGGACGCAGGAAACAACACTGGAGGAAAAGAGGAAAAACAAGGAAGAAAGGAGGGAGGAGCAAGGGAGGAAGGATGAGGGCATGTCGGGAGAAAGAGAGGAAGAACTAAGAATCACGACATTACTAAGAGGAAAGGAGGACTGAGACAAGGAGGGAGGATAAGGGGGCAGTGAATGAGGAAGGAGGTAAGTAAGGAGGGAAGATGCAAAAATAGAAATAGAGGAGGTAGGGGAAGCAGTACAAACTAGTAAAGGAAGGCAGGAAACAACACAGTAAAGGTGATGAATAGGTGGATGTTGATGAATGAGTTGTGTATAATGTGCAGTCCCTCCAGAAAAACGTGATTATGCGATCGCATAATTCAACGCATAATCAGCCAAAGTCTTTTTCGTTGCAAAAAAGTCACATATATCTTAGCAGAAAGTTGAAAAATGTTGCGTTTACTTCACACAAGAGCAGCCATTTCCCCGTTGCCATGGGAACATTATGAAGTGACGTAATTACGCGACGTGAACATCATCGAAAAGCTGCAAACCCCGCGATGAAGCCACGATGAAACCGCAGTTTTTGCAAGTTCCCGCAATTTCATCGCATAAAATTGCATAAATATCCCGAATATTCCAGCGCATTTTTTAAGAAAACGGGCTGCATAATCAAGGATTTTTGCCCGCAACAATCACAAAAAAAACATTTTCCTGGAAAGACTGAATATGTGTGAGGAGGAAAGGTCTGTGGATCAAGTGAAAGGAAAAAGGAGGGGAGGAACAAGGGAGGGAGAATGAGAGGAAGAACTAAGAATCACAAATTGCAACCCAGTCTCACGGCAGTTCATGAAATGGTCACGTTATTTAATCTATTGAGTCGTGTACACGGACACGTTTGTCGTTTTTTTCGTGTTGGTCAGCACGTTTTTTTAAACTAATGTATGTCAATGGGAAGCATCTTTCGTGATCACAGCACGACTACGGTAGGGAGTAGTATGAAATCCGTGCAGGGAGGTTGGTTGGTTGGGGTGGTGGATGGGTCAAACAACACAGGACTTTCACCCAGGAGACCGGGGATCGTGGCCCACGTGTGACCTTTCCTTCCCCCGTTGTTCTTTTGCTAAACCCAACCTCCGTATAGATGCTTCCCGTTACGTGCTGACCACCACGTGACCATTTCACGAACTGCCGTGAGAACGTGTTGCAAATTGATAAAAGATCCAGAAAGGAGAACTGAGCTAAGTAAGAAGGAAAAAGGGGGCGGTGAATGAGGGAAGTAAGGAGGGAAGATGCACAAATAGAAATAAAAGGATGTAAGTCGGGAAAGGGAGGAGAGAGGAAATCCATGCAGAGTCAGGGGAGTAACAGCGAGAGCAAAGGAGAGAAAACTGTGGATGATGTGAAGTCCATCCATCCAGCAAAAGAGGAGAGGAAAATAAAGAGGATGTCCGGAGAGATCCAGGAAAGGAGGAGGGAAGTTCATCCATGTGGGGGAGAGAAGGAGAGAGAGAGAGAGAGAGAGAGAGAGAGAGAGAGAGAGAGAGAGAGAGAGAGAGAGAGAGAGAGAGAGAGAGAGAGAAGGAGAGAGAGAGCAAGAGAGAGAGAGGAGGAGGAGGAGGAGGAGGAGGCTGGAGGATATCATCCGTCAGAATCACCCTCTCCTCCCGTCGGGTGATTGATACCAGCGCTGCCTCTGGAGGCCCGGAGGGGGAATGAGCCTACCTTCTCCTCCTCCACTCTCCCTCCATTACTCCCTCCATCCATCCATCCATCCTTCCATCCATTCTTCCAGCTTCTTATCCCCCCTGTCCCCCTCTCCCTCCTCCTGTTTTCTCTCCACAGCGGGCTCCACAGCGGCCTGCCCCGGGGCCGACAGTGATGGAGGGAGGACGCCAACATCCCAGACACCAGGGAGGAGGGGGGAGGGGGAAGGACTGCTACCGTCCGAGACGGAAGAGCCAAGAAGTATAGGCTGCACAATTAATCGCAATTCTATCGGAATCTCAATATGGACTAATGCAGCGGTTCTGAAACATATCACTCATACACAAATATGTAAAGAAAAAAAAATTAAAGGACAATTCCGGCGCAAAATAATTGAAATTAAAATGTAACCAAATGGGATTCTGTTACATTCATTATTTGTCATTGCTAGCCGTGTAGCCTGTAGTCATATTATATGAATGAAAATGTATCTTTAAAGGACAAATCTGGTGCAAAATGACCCTAGGGGTTAATAACACGTGTGTACCGAGTCGACCGTTCTTTGGGATATGTTTTCATGCTAATCGAATGTGACCAGTTTTAGCACAAACCACTAATTAGCTTGTAACGCTAGTCGTAAGGGCACTGGTAATGTCAAAAGAAATCGCTATTTTATACCACTAACAAGGCTCAAAATAGCACCACACTTCCAGGGTAGCATAATGAGGGTCCCTACATGTAAACCGAAGCATTGAGAACTTTGTAATTGTACAGTTTATTAAAAATATAGTTTATAAAGACAGCTAATTAGAGGTTCGCGCTAAAACTGGACACATTAGATTAGCATGAAAACATATCCCAAAGAACGGTCGACTCGGTACACATGTGTTATTAACCCCTAGGGTCATTTTGCACCAGATTTGTCCTTTAAAGATGCATTTTCATTAATATAATATGACTACAGGCTACACGGCTAGCAATGACAAATAATGAATGTAACAGAATCCCATTTGTTACATTTTAAGGCATCAGATTATCAAAGACAACATTAATACAACATTCACAGGCTCCATGCCTGGTTTTTGTTTGGTTTCCTTTGGCCTTTAAAACTCCAATTCTGCCTCTGGCACTCTTTGATTTGCTCTTAATATTTCTAAGACAGGAACACATTTGATTGAAGATCCATGTATTTTATAAACTATTTAAAGTGCACCACAGGCAAACAAGAACAACAGAAGAATATGAACACACTATGAATGCCACCTCAGTTTTTTCCAGTTGTCTGATCGCCTAGTAGGAGAAGAAGAAAGCTTCTTGCTCTGCACTGGTGTTTTTTTATGTCCCGTAAAAAAAACATAATTAATGCATTAATTTAAATGGAAGTTTGTAACGCATAATAATCCTGGGGGTGATCTTCATCCCTTTGAACAGCTCTGAGAGCTCTAAGACTGCTCTGTCTCTGCAGGATGGAGCTGGTTCAAGTGAGGGTCGTGTTTTTAGCTGCGGTAGCCATTATTCCCTCTAACTGTGCATTTGCACGAACTCGTCGAGGTCAACTTTGTTAGCTGCTGTTTTGCCGTCGCCGCCTCCACGGCGTCGTCATTTCAGCGAGAGGAAGGCGGGGGGGGGGGAAGGCACATAACTGCAGGCGCTGTGTGAAATGTTAAAATGGAGATTAGCCCGGCCACCGCAAATCTCGCTTATAATGATTAAACATCACGCCTTGCATTTCAATGGGAACACTTGTGGCTGGGAGCGCTCTGATAAGGTCCTGGTTTAATCCACACATGCAACATTCAGAGAGAAGAAAGAAAGGACATGCTTTTAGAGAGAGAGAGACAGCAGGGGGTTGGGGGGGGGGGGGGGGTCAGATGTACGACCACGCAGCTCAGTGTCCTCTGACAGCAACTAAAGTCCAGACAAAAATCCACTGAAACTCAACTAGCTCATAAGGAAATTGGTGGTGTTTTTCCGTCATTTTATGTAGGCATACAGTATGTGGTTTACAACTATAATTATGTACTCTGAAGTGGCCAGCCGACAGAAAATGAATAATAGAATTATGAATAGAATGAATGACTCAATAAAGAGGCGGGAGAAGTAAAAAGCAAAATATTATTCATATAACAAGATAATTATATCCACCATATTTACTATCCTTTTTAAGGCATCATTGAGTACACTGCATAGACTGTAAACATAATGGACGTAGCATTGGGAAACTCACTCAAGAGTTTGTGGACTGCCATTTAATGCCAGAAGGTTTCATTTTGGCTGTCGCCATCTTGGTATTCTGAAGCCAGAAGTGACCATATTTGGACAGAAATTGCAAAAATTGTGTAGCCGAGCCCTGAAAGCATCGACTGCATTATCATCAATTTTTTAAATAAATGGGACCATCATTTACAAAATGCTGAATGATGTGAATCATGCTGTAATGAAGAAGACTTGAAACTAGCGACTGAGACCATAAAGTCATTATGAAAATGTTTACTGAGGTAATAAATGAAGGGAGAAGTGGGCTCATTTTCTCACAGACTTCTATAGAAACAGACTTCTTTTTGGAGACAGTGGAGTCTTCCCCTGCTGGAAGTTAGAGAGAATGCAGCTTTAAGGAGCTTCAGCATTGGCTTCTTTGCCTTCTTTCTTACTTTTCAGACCTGGAAGTAGCCCCTTGGTATGCTGAAAAGTGTTGGGCAAGTTACTCCCAAAATGTAATACATTATAGATTACTAGTACAAAATTACTGTCTCTGAATTGTAATGCTTTACGCTACTTTTGTATTACTTTTGAGTTACTTTCACCAAAATAACAGCGGAAGTTTGACTTGGCAGGTAGCTGAATTTCACCATCAGATCAATAAAGTCTCCTCTTAATCCACTTTAATACATCATAGATTATTCATAATATTTTGTATAATTAATAGGAATATGCAAAGTAACTAAAGCTATAAACAGAGATAAGTAAAATATACAATAGGCAAGTAGAAGAAAATGAAAATGCTCAATTACAAGTACCTTACAGTTATATTGAAGTACGGCAGTTACTTTCCACGGCTGATAAAATGCAATGATATTTATTACATTAATTCCCAACATGTTTCTATCTGTCAGCTGCTCGGACACACTGCTGTCCGCGCTGACGTACTGTGACCTGTTGGGACACAGATGTTGTCCGTACCGTCTCTGGTTCTGGCTCTGACCACGGGAACAGTTTTGGGACAGCTCGCTTCAACGCAGCGTAATAACTCCTGAAAATAATGTCCATATCGCAAATGTATCTGTCTCTGCAGTCATCTCAACCATCGAATACAGCAAAAAAAAAATGTGGCTCCTCTGGCACCACCTACAGCCTGTAGTGAGATTTGCAAAAATCCAACAATCCCTGTTCAGATGCACCAATCAGGGCCAGGGGGGGGGTGTCTAACTGTTCAGATGCACCAATCAGGGCCAGGGGGGGGTGTCTAACTGCGTGTCAATCACTGCTCATGGACACGCATTCATTCTCCCTTGTGGGGGGAGGGGCGTAGGAGACTGTTTTGGGCTGTAGCGGAAAGGGGGGGAGGGACCGAGAAGTTGTTGATGTCCTGGATCTTCCCAATCCTACCTACAGCCCCTTTAAAATGCATTGTAACTCGCGTTACTGAGATTGTAACGGGTATAATATTACCGAAATTGTATTAGTAATGCGTTATATTACTGCGTTACAGCAAAAAGGAATACATTACTGTAATTGCGTTATTGTAACACGTTACTCCCAAGACTGCAAATTATAGATATACAACTGCCCAAATCAGAAGTCTAAATCAAAAGTCACGCAACTGGAAAGAGCATTGCAAAGACACACACACACACACACACACACACACACACACACGTACAAGCAGCAAAATGACCACTACAAAATGTTGAAGCAAAGAGAGTTTGCACATGTTTTGCACTCATACAAGGCTATTAAGGTGTCAGGGACATCTTAACAAACAAGGTTTGTTGTTGTACTCACCGCTGACAGCCATCTGCAAAGTCCTCTACAGTCAGTCACAGGTCCAACTTCTACGTGTTTTCATTTGCGATGTTCGCTACAAAAGCATTTCAGACAGACCCTCCAGCTCTCCGTCAGTTTGTTTCAGCAAGAGCCCCAGAAGTTGCTGTTCCATAGAGGCAGAGAAGGGTTGTTCCTCCTCTATTTTTGGGAGGCAAGAGGGAAATTAAAATCTCCGGAGAGCAAAAGTGAAGCTAGAAATCTGGGTGTAATCATAGACAGTGATCTAAATTTCACTGAATGGATTACATTCACTGGCTTTGACTTTGACACTGTCGTTCACATCCTGAGTCCAAAGTTTGGGCGACTAAAACACTTGGTTTTGGGCCAACATTGACAACATGTGTCATTTTATTTATACATTTTTTTCAAAATTAGACCCTATGTTCTCACAGTTCCCACATTTCTTTTCCAAAATTAGGCCCTATGTTCCCACATTTTCCACATTTTTCATAATTTGTATCAGATTGTATCCCCCTAACTCTAACCCCTACCCCCCTAACCCTTTATCCCCCTAACCCTAAAAAATATTGTGGGAGGATAGAGCTTAAATTGAAGGGAAATGTAGGAACACAAGACCTAACTTTGAAAATGTCCTAGAAATGTGGGAACATAGGGCCTAATTTTTAAAAAAAATATTAGAAATGCGGGAACATAGGGCTGTTGGAACATAGGGCCTAATTTTCTGTGAAAAAAAAACATAGGGCTGACCCCGACTTTTTCAGCGAGACCACTATCTTAGGGTTGGAACTGTCGACTGTTTTCATCGTCGATTAATCTGAAGATTATTTTCTGGATGAATGGATTAGTTGTTTGGTCTCTAAAATGTCCCAAGACGACGTCCTCAAATGTCTTGTTTTGTCCACAACTCAACGATATTCAGTTTCCTGTCACAGAGGAGAGAAGAAACTAGAACATACTCACATTTAACAAGCTGGAATCAGAGAATTAGGAAATGACTCAAACCGATTAATTGATTATTAAAATAGTGGGTGATTAATTCAGTAGTTGACAACTAATCTCAAGCAGCTCTACACTATCTATCTGCAACTTTAGCCAAGTGCTGCGAGTTGCTTTATCAGAACCACAAAAACTTTTTAAAACACTCTAAAGTTGCCAGGAGCCGTTTCTAAAATATAAAAAATGCTGACAGAAAGTTTTCCTAACCCAGGCTGCATTGTGTTTCCCACAGAACGTTTTTGCTGCCACGAATAAGTTAATTTTGTGATGTTTTTCTTTAACTTGGACGGTTTCTGTTATGTTGCATGGAATAATTGGGACCCAATTGCAGAAAGCAGGCAGGCAGGAGATAGTTGGAGTTGAGGATTTATTAAACCAAAACACAAAAATGAACCAAGGGAGTCCTGAAAACTGCAGCAAGCAAAAAACAAATTCCAGAATGTAGAAAAAGGAATCAAAAAACAAAGGAAAATACAAAAATAGGAAAATATAAGAAGCACAGAAACTGACTAGCTGACACGGAGAAACACGACAGGAACCAACACAAACACACACAATGATCTGACACAGGACAAGGGGAACACAAAGACTAAATACAGAGGGTAACGAGGTAACAAGAGGCAGGTGACACAAGGGCTGGGAAACAGGTGGAAAACATCAGGCAATCACAAGAGCGGGAAAACAAAAGACATGAAGTAAAACCAGACACGACAAGACAGAAAACCAGACTATCAAAATAAAACAGGAAACAGGACATAAAACAAGACCGAAAATCACACAATCACAAGGAGACAAGACATGACAGAAAACCAGGCTACCAAACTATAACAGGACAAAACACCAAAACCATAACAGTTTCTTTCCCTCTTTGGGGATGCCTCAGATTGCATCATCACTTCCTCATTAGCATCATTACAGACTGGTGTGATTGGGTTGTAGGGATACAGCTACGGCCAGAAGTTACGCAAAATTATGCTAAATCTCGCAAAATCTAGGCTTATTTAGAGGACAAATCCGGCGCTAAATGACCCTAGGGGTTAATAACACGTGTGTACCGAATTGACCGTTCTCTGGGATATGTTTTCATGCTAATCGAATGTGACCAGTTTTAGCGCAAACCGCTAATTAGCTTATAAAGTTAGTCGTCGGGGCACGAGGAAAGTAAAAAGAAATCGCTATTTCTACACCACTAACAAGGCTCAAAATAGCACCACACTTCCACGGTAGCATAATGAGGGTCCCTACATGTAAACCAAAGCATTGAGAACTTTGTAAGTGTACAGACAGTTTAGTAAAAAGATAGTTTAGAAATACAATACCGTTCATGTATACAGGCAGGCGCCATCTTGGGAAAACAGTCATGACCAGTCAAACGCCGTGCAACCAGTAACCAGTAACATAGTTCAAGCACGGCGTTCGTCGATTAGCCTGAAAACATATCCCAGAGAACAGTCGACATGGTACACATGTACGTTATTAACCCCTAGGTTCATTTTGCACCGGATTTGTCCTTTAACAATATATTTTTAGTAATTTCTCCCAGGAAACGTGTTCATTCCTCAGGAGTGTAAATTCAAACCGTGATAGTTTTCCTAAACTTAACTAGTCTTTTTGGTGCCTACACTTAACTGCCAGCGCCGTAGTTGTATACCATCTAGCCTCAACCCTCAGATTGCATCCTCACTTCCACATTAGCATCATTAGACTGGTGTGTCGGAGGAAGCAGCAGCATGCAGCAGAGCCGAGCTTTTTTCTCTTCCTCCGTGTGTGTTCACTTCTCGAACATCTCCTCCCTCCATACATCACCTCCCACCCGCCGCCTGCCTGACAGCCTGCCTAATACCAATTACACAAAACTCTCTCTGTCCCCCCGGCTCTCTATCTCTTTCTGCCAAAAATATATTTTCCTGACCACACAACACCACTCTCTTCCTCCTTTTTCATCCACAACTCGGGCGGGTGTGTGAAGCAGACTGGAAGAGGCTTTCAGTGCCACTTCCTGCAGATATGTGGGCTCTCGAGTGTTTCTGAAGAAAAGCCTGCCTCCCATGCCAGGGAATCATTTTTATTTTATTGAGCCACTACAGCCTACATTTTTAAAATAGAAGTTTGTACCACAAGTGTTCCACTGCAGACTCTCCTCTCTGATGCTGCGTTCCAGGCAACCCGTAACTCGTGTTTTCACAACCTTCTGCCCGTGAAAGTGCCCTGGAACGACAGTCAAACCCGTAACTTACTCCCCGTGAACTGGTACCAGATGGTTGTACTCCCAGTTACAGTTTTTGACGTCTCACACACACATAAACAACAATGGCGACCCCTGTTGATGCTGTACAGACGCCGGTGATTACGGGTGAGAAATAGAAATAAATAGACATAAATAGGCAACGTAAAGTAATTCTGCACATTGTAATCAAAACAATACACATACGATTGTGTACTACTACAGGTTATGTTTATTAAATGAAACCCAAAATATGTTGCCGACAAGAAATCGCTAGTATCAGCTAGCGCTAGCTAATGTCAGCGTTAGGTAGCCGCTAGCTAACGTTAACATTCGGTATCTGACGCTGAGAGTGACGAGTTGGGAGTGAGAACAGTTTGAAGTATAAGAGTGCCAAAATGGTGGATGGGTCAAACAAACACAGGAAGTGATGTTCGTAAAGTTGAAATAAACTCGCCACGGTCACAGTTTGGTTTAGCCTGGCTCCGCCCTCCTACGTACTTCCGCTCAATTTTCATTTCCCTTCAGTACTACGTCTGGGTTTGAAGTATAGTTTTGGGTTTTCTCCGGCCAAATCTTTACCGGTCCAATCAGCGAACAGAGGGAGTGGCTGAGAACGATGACATTGAGGTTTTGCGCTAGTTTGAGTTGTAGTTCTGTAATGGCGGCGGAGAAAGATGCAAGTGAAGCCATTCGGTCTGTTGTGGCAACGCTGCCAAATATCCAGAAGTTAAAGCCCGAGCAAGAACAATCTTTGCTGAGTTGTGTTGGTGGCCATGATGTTGTGGCCCTCCTCCCCACGGGGTTCGGGAAAAGTTTGATTTTCCAGCTCGCTCCATTAGTGGTGAAGGAGTTGGCTAAGGCTAATGCTAGCGATGCTAAGCCGACGTCACAACCAAACGTTAGCGATTGGTTATGGCAGATCCAGAGTGGCTCTGGGCAGATCCAATAGTTTTAAACTTCAACAGAGTACCCGCCTTCAAGGAAGTTAGGTAGGACCAGGCTAATGTACCAGAGTCTGGTAGGACCAGGCTAATGGACCAGAGTCTGGTAGGACCAGGCTAATGGACCAGAGTCTGGTAGGACCAGGCTAGTGTACCACAGTCTGGTAGGACCAGGCTAATGGACCAGAGTCTGGTAGGACCAGGCTAATGGACCAGAGTCTGGTAGGACCAGGCTAGTGTACCACAGTCTGGTAGGACCAGGCTAATGGACCAGAGTCTGGTAGGACCAGGCTAATGGACCAGAGTCTGGTAGGACCAGGCTAGTGTACCACAGTCTGGTAGGACCAGGCTAGTGTACCACTGTCTGGTAGGACCAGGCTAAACCAAACTGGGACCGCTTCACAACGTTAACGACATATTTAAATTCCCGCCCTTATGTTTAAAATCGCTACCGTTACGTTCTCTGGTTTAGATATGTCGTATTTCCGCCACCACTAGGGGCGCTAATTGCATTAGATGGGAGGTAACAAACGACTTAGATCATATCGTTGTATGGTTTGGAGGACTTGTTGATTATTTTAATATTTGGCATTCACCCATTCATCTTAACGTGCCCCTATCACCTTGAAATGACTGCGTCTGCATATTTGATTTCTTCCGTTTGACTCAAATTTCTTCTTTATTCTCCGCTGCTGCTCCGACCAGCAATCAATACAGTTTCATCTTACATTATTATATCATCATCATCATCTGCCTCTCCTTCCTTCCTGCTTCGTTTTAGGTTTACTTTACATCTCTGCTTCCACATAAACCACAGAGAGAGAGAGAGAGAGAGAGAGAGAGAGAGAGAGGGGGAAGAGTCCAAGGAAAGAAAGTAGAAGATAAGAGGGAGGAGAGGCAAGGTAAGGATGGAAGGAGAAATAAAAGGGAGAAAGAAAGAAAGAAGTTTGGAGAGGAAAAGAGAAAGATAGGAAAGGAGGATGAAACGAGGGAGAAAACAAAGACTGGAGAATTAAGAAGGGGTAATTAGGATGAAAGAGAGGAGAGAGAAGGAAACAAGAAGAAAGGAGGGAAGAGGCAGGACAAAAAGAAGAGATGGAGGAGGCAAGCAGGAGAGCAAATAAAGGAAAAGAGGAATCAGGGTATGAAGGAAGTTAGGAAGCAAAGAGGATTCAAGATGAGAGAAATTGTGGAGAAAAAAAAGGGAAGAGGAGCCAAAAATGTAAAAAGGGGGGAAGCAAGCAGCAAGTTCTGGAGAAGAGGAAAAAGGATAAGGAAAGAATTGGAAGGAATGGAGGGATTCAGATGAAGAAAGAAAGACGTTTGGAGAGGAAAAGAGAAAGATAGGAAAGGAGGATGAAACAAGGAGGCGAAAGGAGGAAAACGAGGGAGAAAGCAAAGACTGGAGAAATAGGAAGGGGTAATTAGGATGAAAGAGAGGAGAAGGAAGGAAACAAGAAGAAAGGAGGGAAGAGGCAGGATAAAAAGAAGAGATGGGGGAGGCAAGCCAGAGAACAAATAAAGGAAAAGGAAAGGAGGAATCAGGGTAGGAAGGAAGGAGGATTCAAGATGAGAGAAAGTGTGAAAAAACAGGGCGGAAGAGCGTAAAGACAAACAGCCTAAATAAAAAAGCAGAAGAGGAGAAATAAGGCAAAGTGATGAAACCTTTAGGGAACCGAAGGCAGAGTAAAAAGCAACCTGCTGCAACTGTGTCATCCTCTTCCAAAACAAAGCCGCTATAATATTTTCTTTTTGTTGTTCCCAGAAATATTGTGTGGCAATGAATTTAATCATTCTGCCCCGAATTTCAATTTACTGCTGTAATGCGATGCAACAGCGCTATAAGCACAGTGTCATAAGCGTCTTCGTCTGAGCGCGTTTGATATTCCTCATACAGCAGCCGCCGCATGCAGGGTTTTTGTTTTTATTGAAATGTGATTGGGTGGTGTCTCGCTTTAGGGCGCGACACACTGCAACTCGAGGATTCACGAGTCAATTTTACTGAAGTGGAATCCAATAAGGGGCGAAGAAGCCGAGACGAGGTGTTAACGGCTCCTTAGGCACATCAGGAGAGCAGGCGCTGGAAAGACCGTAAGTCACCCTGGGCCCGCAGCCGGAAAGATTTCGGTGGTGTGACAACTGTTCACAGGAAACGTCAACTTGGTTTGAATGACCTGAGGTGCTCCTTATGCCTACCATCCGCTAGACCAGTGTAGAGTTTAGATTCTCGATTCTCCTTGATCAAGCAATTTTTTTTTTTTTTTATCCATTACCTTATTATCCTATTTGGGTGGGGAGAAAGCTATGCCATAATCAGAAATATTATAAATATATATATAGGCTATATAAAAGTAACAAATGTGTACAAAAGTTAGGCTGCAGTTACAAAATGTAGCACTTCATGCGCGGAGTCTCCTCCTCTCGCACGCATCACACCGGGAGCTTGAAGATGTAAAGAAAAAAAGAAAAACAGGAGAATTACCTTTGAGCGTGTGGAGGAAAGTCGGAGGTATGGAAGCAGTTTAAACAAGTCGTGGGCAGTGACAACAATATGTTGTTCATCGTTGTTTCTTTTTTTTTTACGTTTCTTCATTCGGATCCATCTGCAATCCGTTCCATTCTGAATAAACTAACAGCAGTTTACAGCTTCGTCCTTGTTGGATTATTCTAAACAGATTTCTGCAGGTCAAACAACTCTGAATTGTAGTTGAGAACGTCAGTTATAACGGCCCACGTATTAAAAAAGTGTCGGGTTTAAATCGGGCTCGGGCTCATAATTACAGTTAATGTGTCGGGCCGGGCTCGGACGCAACGTGCTCGGGCTCGGGTAGGTTCGGGCTTGATTTTTTGGGCCGATCTAAGCTCTAGACCAGTGGTTCTCAAGCTTTTTTCAATAATGTACCCTCTTTGATCAGTTTCTTTAAGCCATGTACCCCCTAACCAGCGCAAATAGTTTATGGTAAAAAAAAAATACAGCGATGTCAGTGATAGATTTACTAAACAACAGACTTGAACCTGGAAAACATTTAGATGATGATGGAAAAAGGTGAAAAAACTTGGAAAAAGACGGTAGACAGAAGGAAGGAAGGCAAGAACAGGTCGAAAATAGTAATAAAAAGTTCGAAAAAAAAACACAGTAGAAAGAAGGAAGGCAACACTAGGGCGACAAAAGGGACAAAAAATTCAAATAAGCGACAAACTTCATAAAAAGTGACAAAAACTTTGAAAAAAGAGACAAACTTAGAGAAAAAAAGACAGTAGAAGTAACTACAGCCTTCTAACTGAAAAACATTTAGCAAAAAATGTCACGTACCCCCTGCAGTCCTCCAAAGTACCCCTAGGGGGACACGTACCCCCATTTGAGAAACACTGGTCTAGAAGACTCTGAACCAAGGGGGGTAAGCTTCTCCTCACAACGCGTAGATCCTATGGCGCCATTTTGATGCTAACAAGCACTCCAAGCATCCCATTGACTGCCATTCATTTTGACGTCACTTTGACAGAGAATAACTTTACATCTGAAGAGTTTAAAGACTCTATTTGTCCGTTGTTTATTTCTAAAGAAACACGACAATGCATAAAAGGCTCCATTACCTTGTACCTCACGTTATGGCTCCGTAGCAGACGTTTTTATAAAAATAGGCTAACGATTGGGTCATAACCACGAGACTTACTGTCTCATAGTAGAGGAATTACCGTATAGTACAGGAGAAGCTCTCAGGCAGTTTGGACTTACATTAGCTGTTTAAGTTTAATTACTAATGTTAACTATCATTTTAGTGATCAATAATTAGCCTGTGTCTATGTTATCTCCTTACATATACCTATTCTCTCCGTCTCTGCTAGATTGGGAATGATTGAGATTTCTCTTGGCACAGCTACCAGAAGACTTCCAACTTTCAGACAGGTTGTTCACGTCACATCTACGTCTTCAAGCTCAGTTGGAGGCTGCTCAGTAACGCTCAGCCATCACCGGGAAAGATCTTCTAATATCCTTCACTGGTCTCCGTCCAGAGACACGGGATCTGTTGGTCCATTATATAGACAGTCTATGCTCTGAACAGACTTTGAAAAGATTAAACTAACTAGTTAACTAGTTACGCTTTAAAGTCTGACACCATCTCACGTCTAACCCTAAACGGTTTTACTTTGCATACCAGGGGTCCTGACCTTTCTTCTTGTTTCCAAGGGGATATCCAGAGCGTCAAAAAGTGTTGCCAACAAGTCCAGACCAAGCACTACCCAGAGCGTTAAAAAAAAGTATTTGACATGTTGGAAGTGAGAATGTGTTGTGGAAACAGTTGCTCATTAAAACAATTTAAAAGAACAGCTACTAAATGGACCTTGAGGTGAGATTGTTTTGTCAACTGCTGTTTCCAACGGTCAGTGGGATGGATTGCCCCAATGTTTAGTTCAGACATTCATGGTCTCAGAGGATGAATCCTACTGACATTTTACCACTTTTAGATAGCCTGGAAGCCAGCTGAACTTAGCCCCGCCCACAACATTTGAGGTCGGGAAGTTCGGCATGGACTTGATCCGTTGTGGAGCAACTATGCTCGAACCAGAGCTGTTCGGACCAATCAAATTGTCAGGGCGGGCTTTATACAATGATGGACAGATGATCAACAGTAATGTAATCAACCACGTCACCAAAGAGAGCTTGGGTTGAATTTGTTTACAACCAAGATGGCTGCCGCTGGAGAATTGAGATGTGTAGATTCCGCCATCGCGTCTGTTATAGAAGATATCGACAGCGCATTCATTTTAAAAGAGAAACAGAGAACCGTGATGAAGGCATTTGTCAATCGGAAAGATGTTTTTGCCGTCCTTCCTACGGGATTCAGCAAAAGTTAAATTTATCAGCTGGCCCTGATGGTCGCTAAGAAGATGGGGCGCTCTGATTGGTTGTTGGTCTATCCAATTGAGTGCAGAGGCATTTTCTTTTCTGGTTGGGTTGAAACACGCCCCATAATCACAGCCCAATGGAGCAGCATCAGACTCATACTGACTAGAATCTGAGTATGATGACGTCAGGCTAACTTTTAGTTGTTGTTGGGAAATCAGATCAGCCCAAAGATCTCTACCTCTGAATCTTACTTATACCTTTTCTTATTCCTTAGGCATGATAACACATTAAAGTCATGTATTTTCTCATTTCACCTGCTAAAGAGTTCCTGTTTTGCTAAACTGCTGAACTCATCAGCATGATAAGTGAGTAACAATATGGGAAGTGGTACGTTGGCAGTAGCAGTAGCACGTCAGCTGATTTACTTGATGTTTGAGCCAATGAAAACACCTGTGAAATATTTGAGAAACGGTAGTGTTAGCTGAAAAAATACCCAGGTAAGCTACATTAACGTTTAACCACAGAACTTAAAGGTACACTGTGTAGGAATTTCTCTCATCTAGCGGTGAAATTGTATTTTACATTCAAACGAATAGTGCTCTCTAGCACCTCACTTTTTCAAATGCATGTTGCATCTACGGTAGCTGTTATGTACCAAGAAGCTATGACAACATGTCTTTCAATTTTCGCTTTTTTTGGCGACGAGGATTCCTTCTCCTGTGGCTCGGCATAAGTATGATCCTCCATTATGAACTGAAGTGCAGTGCAGGCTTTCAAATTTGCCGAGGCAGTGACAAGCACCTCTCACTGATCTCCTTCTCCGTCTCAGCTGGTTTCAGCCACGTGACGTTGGCTCTGAACGAAAACGCGTTGTGGATTAGCTAGACAGGTAGGCTAGTGCTTTATGTCCTTCTCAGCCATTATAGTTTTTCAAAATGGAGGAACGACATGGAAGCCTCCTTGGACTTGCCCGTCCAATGTAAATACAGATAAGAAATTCTTCGCTTACGAGGATAAGTCAGATCATTGGCAGAGGTCATTTTAAACCAATGACGACATATTTATGAATGAAGACATTGATTTTAGCTAATAAAATACTTAAAACACTACACAGTGTACCTTTAAAAAACTGTCCACCTGGTTACATTTCGTGACTCACGCCTGCAAGACAAACAAAGACAGAGTGACAGCCGTCATCTTTCTTTGACTGAATGTATTTTATTGTAAAGCTATAAGGAAGGAGTAATTACAAGATATCATTTCTTTGATTTGCTCAGCAAAAATGAAAGACCACAATTCATTTTTTTTAATTCAAACATGCGGATGCTGATCAAAAGAGAACAGATGAGGCTGAAACAAAGACATCACCCAACTTCCTTCAAGAAAATTAAAAGACCAAAGGAAAAAAAACAACAACAAAGAAACCAAAGAAATGTTTGTTTTCGGACTTAGCCTTGACAAAAATGAGAGAACGGAAAGGAAAGTGGTAAAGCCGATGGATGATTGGAGGAGAGACGCGGTCGTCCTCCGCTCTGAGCCTGAATCATGACTCCTACATTTAATATAATCCTACGGGTTCAGGGTCAGATTTCCTTCACGTTGTTTGAATATATATACTTTTTCATCTTCAATTTTTTTAAAAACCTACACTTGCATGTACATAAAACTGTACAAAAAACAAGGCATCACTAGCATTGTTCCTATATAAATATAACCAACCAACAATTAGGCTACAAACGTGGACTTTTCGTAAAGACAAAAGTGATACGGCAGCTCTGTCCTGCGGTTTTCTTCTCATAGTTAAAAAAAACAACCTAACAAACTGAAATATTTCCTACTCCATCCTTAATGTACGGAAGCTCGGAGCCGACATTTTCATTTTTTATTTTTTTTCGGTCTGTTATCTCCAAGAACACGGAAAACTAACTCAAGACGAACATTTTTACTTTACAATTATAAATCAATTATTCTTGGATACTTGGACACCATATCCCTAGGATAATGATTTATTAGTCATCATCTCCGCTAAAAAGTACAAGTTTTTTGTGATGATGACTTTTACAGGCAAATATTTCATCTGTTGTGCTGATATTTTTGTTTCCAAACTGCTGCTCTGAGATAACAATTTGTTTAATGTTATTACCTCAAACTGATCTAATGATTTCAAATTGATTACCCTAATTACTTTTGTAAGTTTAAAGTTTTTAATATATCAGCTTCTGGTACTTTTGTAGCTCCGTAACAAACTGTTTTTGCGGAGCTCTTTTTTTTTTATTTTTTTACATATCGCGTCAAAACAAACGCATTTAAAAACATCATCTCATGAGTTTTGTGATAATATATTTACTTGAGATAGCAAATTAAGCAGCTGTAGTTCTATTATTCTAAGATAACGGCATCATTTTCATTATCTCATGATGTAATTTTATCTTTCTGGCTCTTCATGTAAACATTGTCTTAACACATCGTCAATCATGGTTGTGACTTTATAGTAAGTTAGGAATTAAGTTGATGTGCTGCTCATGTTATTTTTAAGGCTAATCGTCTCATATCCTAAGGGCGTACTCACACTTGGCCCAGTTGCCTTTAACCACGCCGAGCACAATTGTCCCGACTCCCCCGCTGGCCTGCACTCACACTGCAAGAAAACATTCAGGGCCGAGCACGCTTAAGTGTTTACATTGCGGGACTCGCAGACTACATTTCCTGTTCATCTGTAAGGTCAAGTACCAGACCCGGGGACGTTTAGTGATCACACTGATGCACGGTGCGGTGCCCGAGTCCAATCGCACCATGTCCAAGTCCAACCGTAACGCGCCCGAGTCCAACGGTACCGTGCCCGAGTGCAACCGCACCACGCCCGAGTCCAACCGCACCGCGCCCGAGTCCAACGGTACCGTGCCCGAGTCCAATCGTACCATGTCCAAGTCCAACCGTAACGCGCCCGAGTCCAACGGTACCGTGCCCGAGTCCAACCGCACCGCGCCCGAGTCCAACGGTACCGTGCCCGAGTCCAACCGCACCGCGCTCGAGTCCAACCGCACCGCGCCCGAGTCCAACGGTACCGTGCCCGAGTCCAACTGCACCGTGCCCGAGTCCAACCATACCGCGCCCGAGTCCAACCGCACCGCGCCCGAGTCCAACGGTACCGCGCCCGAGTCCAACCGCACCGCGCCCGAGTCCAACGGTACCGCGCCCGAGTCCAACCGCACCGTGCCCGAGTCCAACGGTACCGTGCCCGAGTCCTACTACACCGTGCCCGAGTCCAACCATACCGCGCCCGAGTCCAACCGTACCACAGAGAGTCAGCTCGTTGGATGGATGTGAGAGAATAATGACTAATTATGAGGCGAATGAATAAGGGCAATGCAGCGGTATACCTCAGCCTCCAGTCGGATATTTACAGGCAGTCATATTGAAACCGGTGACGTTTTTGATTGGTAAGCGCAATATATACTGAGCAGCCAGCTCTGCTTATTAGAGCAGATTTCCAGGCTCGGCAGGCGCTCAGATGCAGATGTGAAGATAAATTCTGCCGAATGAACTGATGCGTACCATGCCCGAGTCCAACTGTACCGTGCTCTGGCCCGCCTCTTTCAAGCGTGCCCGGGCACGGCACTGAAGGATCACACTAGTCAAACGAACCGGACTTCGGGGTCAAACATACTCGGGCACAGTTTAACTCGGCCAAGTGTGAGTACACCCTGAGAAATCGAACCATTATCTTGTGATTGAGATAAGTCATGAGCACAATCTACGTAACTACCCTTAAATTACCCGTTAGCGTCCGTGGCCGCTCTCAGCTTCCGTAGTTTACAAACCTTAAGTCTGAGAGGCCTGACTTCGTGTTTGGGGTTCAGTGTGAAACAAACGGACAAATGCCACAGTTTGACTGTTGGGTTTGTGTCAGGTTCTTTGTAGAATCCGTTTTTCCCGATGGAGGAAAAGAAACAGAAAACACAGTCTGCCCGCTCAGAAAACATCATTTACACCGCCGCGTCTGGTAAAAAACAGCAACGACCATTTATATTCATACAATATGTCTATAGCAGTGTTGATTTCATAACATTGATAAAAAAAAACAACTGCGACAACAACAAAAATGTATAATATTTATAAAGTTGGCTTGTTTCATGCTCAGCTGAAGCCTCGTTTTCAGAGCCTCCAGCCTCAGTATAATACACACCTAAAATAAACAGCAAACCACTCCGAACTTTATCACATGAGTTTATAAAGAACAAGTCTGCGGCTCTCATGTCGTCACTTGCTTTTCTACTTTAGACTTTTGTACCAATTAAAGTCAATTAAAGTCACAGAATGAATGGACTACGTTCATGAAAAAAAATCAAGCAAAAAACCACAAAGACACGCAGCAGGTATTTGCAGAATGTAGAGTTGTTGAGCTACAGGGGGGGAAAAGATTGCAAAGTAAAAATAATTTAGCCCAAAAATGACAATAAGGGTGTATCACAAAGAGAGAAACGTGGCACTCAACAGGTCATGGCCCTCATTGCTGAAGTAGAACTATTTTTTAAAAACAGCTGAATGGTTTTTACCTTTCTGAAAACTGTCACAATGTAGAGTTTTTTCATTAGAAATGTAAGGCATTTTCAGCTGCAAATGTGTACGCTTTGTCTCAAACATAAATAATTTAACCTTTTTAAAATGAAAAAATAAAAAAGAATTGCAGTTTTAATGTTTTATATCAGCTGCAACGACTAAGTTCAAGCCGTTAGATTTAAAAGTTCATGACAACGGCTTGATTATTTTATTATATTTTGCCATGCCAAAGCGTTACTTGATTCCTACACAAAATTTGCGTAATCATAAGTAATCATGTTGCCATCCTGAACTTTTTGCACAAATATACTAAATACAATGTCATTTTTCTAGAGGCACAAGCACTCAGATGAAAGTCTGTATGGCTGTATCTGTTTGAAGCCGTTAGCTGTTTGAAAGTGGCTTTAAAGTGATTTTGAGTTGCCTTCAGTAGGATGCAGATGAGGCTCAATCTTTGCAGTGCCGTGTTAAAAAAAAACTTTATGGATTCTTATAAAACACATCAAGTTCAGTTGCTGTAAATGAACAATTGTTCAGTTTATCATGGTTTCACTTGGATGTAATTTTGCCCAAAGCTGCGTCTTATTTCTGTGAAAAAATAACCCCATCAATGCAAACGTCCCAAACATATAAAAACAATGATTACATGAGAGGCACAAACTTGTTCCAGAGTAAATATTAGTGGACAGAGGGAAAAGAGAAACGATGATTTCACTCCAGTTATAATGTCACTCACAGAGTCGGACTGAGGAGAAGAATCGAGGGGGAAAACATTGAATAAAATGTGTATTTAAACAAAATTAAGCTTTCAATAAACTGCAACAGACTCCGAAAACCTAAAAAAACATTCATGTTTTACTGTCAGATTCCACCGCACGGCTGAACTCACAGCTACAACAACATGATTCATAAAAAAGAGTTTCACAACTGGATCAGTGTGTACGCAAAATACATCAAAGTGTTAAAAGTACGAAAAACGGGAAAGGCGGCGTCTCAAATTAGCCTCTCTCGAAAAATAAATACAATTGAGTTTGTTATTTATTATTCAACTTATGTTGAATTTTTGAAATGATCATTGTAATTTAGTAATTTAAATTAATTTGAAAATTGATATGGATGTTTTGTGAATGTGGGGTAGACTTACTATGTGGACTTTATTTCTTTTACATTCAAGTCAGTGATTCAAACGTTTACCAATACAAACTTCACGACTACAACTTCTGTAACCATTTTGTGTTGTTATTTAAAATATGGTCGTTCCATGAGATATAATTTGGTTTTAAATGTAAATGTAAGAACCAAAGAAACAAAAACAAGAGTGGATTGTTATCTCTTAACGCTGCATTCATTTGTATTTTTGGGCCACTTGGGGGCAGCAGAACGAGCTGTAAACACAACATCTTACATATTATCACTCTCCTTTTAGTTCTGGTTTGGTCTCCACCAACTCCTGAGACAAATATCTGTCTCTTTAGCTGATAAATGCTCCACTATGTTCACCAGCGAGTCTCAGGGCCCTATTTTAACGATCTAAGAGTACGGCGTGAAGCGCCTGGCGCAGCTGCGTTTTAGGGCGTGTACGAATCCACTTTTGCTAGTTTGACGGCGGAAAAAAGTGTCCGTGCGCCGGGCGCATGGTTCAAAAGGGTTGTACTTAGTGTCTTCATTAATCAGAGGTGTGTTTTGGGCGTAACATGCAATCAACCAATCAGAGATCATCTCCCATTCCCTTTAAAAGCCAGGCGTGTTTGGACCTTGGAGCATTGCTGTTATGATGGAGGATTTGCACCGTAATATTTTTATTTGTAATCTTCTGCATGTGTGTGTGCTGGTGTCCCTGTGTGTGTAACAAGCATAGTGTGCGTGCGCTGTGCACGAGTTTAGGAGCATTTTACTAATGCTCTGTTAAAATAAGCGTTATTGACTTTAGACCAGGTTTTTGTTGGTCAATGGCGCGATCACTTCCCACTGCCTCAAGATAGCAATACGCCCAGAATGCACCTGAACACACCTCCCTGTAAGACCAGCACGCCCAGAATGCACCTGAACACACCTCCCTGTAAGACCAGCATGCCCAGAATGCACCTGAACACACCTCCCTGTAAGACCAGCACGCCCAGAATGCACCTGAACACACCTCCCTGTAAGACCACGGACAGATGGGTGCAGGTGCATTTGCTATTTAAACGACGCGGGCGCTGGACAGGAAATTGACAACCGCGTCGGTCTTAAACTAGCAAAGACACTTGGGTCGGGCTTTGCGCTGCGCTGCGCCGGGTGCAAGACAGGACCCTCTAACTGTGTCTGTCTGCAGGTAGTGTACAGTTGGTTTATCCGAGCTTTTATTCTGAAAACACTTGAGGCTGAACAAGACAGGAAATGCACCGCAAAACCAAAACTAGGAGCTAAAAGAAACTAAAAAGCTCCGTAGAGCTGCAGAGATGGAAATAATTGTCTGTTGGTTCATCACTGCACGCAGTTTCTTTGACATTACACACAGTCATTTGAATTATAGTTATGAAAAATATGAATGGATAGATGTAAAGAATAGATATAGAAGATATAGAAATAAACAATTTGAGACGCAGTCTGTGTTTCAGGAAGCAAAACATTTGTCTGAAAGTACAGCAGTGGATTTCATACATAAATAATGCCTGTCAGTAGTAAACCAATATGTTTTTTTAAAACAACCCAAAGCATTTTTTAGAAGACATTTACACATTTCATCATCATAATCAGAAATCAAGGGTAAACCAAGCCTGAACACTACATTTTAAAATTAAGAAAAACATACATCAAGGACTGCATTATTATTCTAAACCAGTGTGTGTTTGGAATGACATTTTTAGAGGTAAATTAATTGTATTTAATTACAGGATGATGCACGTCAGCGCTGATTTTAAAGGGATTCATGTGCAGACAGATCAAAGCCGCTCTTTCCTATGAATCCTGACTCTGATATCGGATTAATATCTTAATTGAAAGATAGATGGATACATCAAAAACATGAAGGGCTTTACGCAGCCTCAGAAATGTACAGACAACTAATTAAATAGTGGAGCAGCAGCAGCTGACCGAAGCTCTCTGTTTTAGCCAACTTGTTCTCTCTTCTGGAATATTTCAATGTAACCGTTTCACTACTTTATATATTATTCATGCGATTCCATGAATAATTTTGGTTTTCTGTCACTGAAGCGGATTTTAAAGTGAATGCAGCAGGACGGGAGGTGGACGCTCAGCATGCAGAGACACCTGCTGAACACACACAGACACACACACACACACACACACACACACAGAAAGCTGTCAGTGTGTGTGACAGCAGCTCTCCTGGGAGTTTATGGGTAGATGGTGGTGCCTTGGGACCATCTCTACGCTTACACACACACACACACACATATATACATATCTATATATATATATAGATATACATATATATATGTTCTGTGTGTATTGTATATGTATTGTGTAACATGTTCACGTGGTTGGAAATGCAATACTGTAACTGTAGATGTTAAAAAAACACTTCTAATGCCTAAATAAAACCAATTAATGTAACTAACTGGATAATGAAAAGGAAGTCTTTGACCTATCAGAGGACAGTTTTTTGACTTGTTTATTTGCTCACCAGTAAAAAAAACAGCACTTAAAAAGAAAGAAGGTGTTTTAATTAAAGATATACATCTCTCCATTACCTGGACTTAACTTTGGGACAAACTTTCTTACATTTAACAAGCTGGAATCTGACTTAAAGACCAAAAAGGTCTCCAAATAGGATTTCATACCTGTAATACGTGACTGTAAACACACACACACAGTGTTGGGTCAGAGGTTTTTCTTTGAGGTAAAGCCAACACAACGCCAAAGGTCATCAGGGGCCACCAGAGGTTGCTTTTCGTCTTCGTGGGTTAATTGGTGCCAAAGAGTGGAGGTTAAACTGGCGCTACACGACTCTGGCCTCTCTCCTCTATCTTTAGCTGAGACAGCACAACACACGGGGCCACCTGGGAGATCCAGCGGCCGCCCGGGCAGCCGTGCATGCATCACGGGGAAGAAGAAAAAAAAATGACTTGTTCACGGTGAAACGGCGAAGCGTAGCAATGGGGAAAGAGAAAAAGGAGAGTCGATGTGGACCTCCATTTTGGGCCTGTAAATAATCAGTCAGAGCTCAGAGCGCTGGCGTTAAATCACCTGAGGAAGACGGGGAGCGGGAGAGACCGCAGTGGCGCCCGTGTACTCTTAATCTCCGTCACTGGGAGGATTGAACGTCGTTTGAATGATGGTTGATGTATGTGCAGGGGGAATACTGTCACTGTATGTGTGTGTGTGTGTGTGTGTGTGTGTGTGCGGGAGATACGTCGACAACAAATCAAATCACCTTCAGAGAACCGGAGGAGTTGTGTTTTGAATCGCGTTAACATCCACGTGCGCACACACACACACACACACACACACACACACACACACACACACACACACACAGAGCCTCCGCACATCAAAAACAAATATGTACAATAAAAACCAATTAAGCAGCACAGCTGAAATGGGTGAGCAAGACAAATAAAAACATCAAAAAAACTAAGAACAGAAAGCAGCCGAATGCAGCGGTCCGATTCGCTCAGTGAAGGCGATTGTAGGTCTAATAAAACGAGATTGCGTGAACCCGTCCGCGGCCTCGCAGTGGCCCCCGTTTTGCTGCGTGTTTAGGCTTTGAAGGCGTCGCAGCCCGAAGGCGTCGCTTTTGATGTTCCCTCTGTGATTCTGGAGGGTGGATGTTCAAATCGCATCACACACGCTGCCGAAATACAAATGACAAGTCATTTAGTCTCATAGTCATTCTCTGCCAACAGGGGTGAGATAATCCCACTTGTTCCCACAGCAGCTTTTCTTTGTTTCAGGAAATTTAGAAATTAGAAGTGAATCAATTATTTAAAGCGAGGCAAATTTCTCCTTGAGGAAGAGGTGCGCTTGATTTCTTTTGGTTGGGTTTAATACCTTTAAAGGAGACCTATTATATACCTTTTTCAGGTTCCAACTTGTATTTTGTTAACATGCTTTAATGTTGTTTAACACTTTATTTTTATCATACGGCCCATGGCTGCTGAACATGTATTCCCCCCTCTGTCTGAGATGCTCTGTTGGAGCGCCTGTCTCTTTAAGCCCGCCTCCTGAATTGTCCCGGTCTGCTCTGATTGGTCAGCGTTTACAGATCTCCGGAATCTCCGCATCTGTGCGCTGCTGTCGCTGCCTCTGTACAGTCCGTAAGCGAGCCTTTACACCGCGAATAATCACCAATACAGGCTTCTAAGCCTTCATGTTCCAGCAGGAATGGGTCCTGAAATTGGGGAGATATTAACAACATTTGCAGCCAAGATTACAGACTAAGATGGGGACTCCCATCTTATCTCCATTCATTAATTCCTATTCAAAGGAATAATGCCGGCTACAGACTGGCTGTGTGGCGTGAGCGTGTCAGCTGCGTGGCGTGTCCGTTTTTATTTCGGCTCCCATGTTAACAGGTTAGAGCTTACACACTGCCTGCCGAAAACGCGTGCATGCTAGAAATAGAATCGACGCCTATTTTTCACGCGAAACGCAAGCGTGTTGGAAGCGTTTCCAGGCAAAATAGAATAGGAAAAGATGTTTTTATGTCATTTTGACACAAATACATATTAATTATCTAGGTTTTGACATAAATGCAGATATAAATGTAATTTAAAAAAATAATAATAAATAATTATTGATTTTCAAATATTGCACTTGTCGATACAGAACAAAATATTCTGGAGCCTATTTTGCCGTCAATACTGCCGACGTTGTCTTTGCTGTAATCGGATCAGTTTATATTTATATTTATGTTTAACATGAAGTATACTACTGCTTGAGTGCAGTAAATCAATGGGAAACATCCATGTGTACAGACAAGGCTAGCAGCAGCAGCAGCGCCGCGTCAGACACGTTTCTGGTGTGCAAAGACAGAAAACGCCACGCAGCTGACATGCAACAGAAACGCCACGCTCACGCCACGCTCACGCCACGCTCACGCCACGCTGGCAGTGTGTGGCCGGCCTAAGGTGGATAGTTTGGACAGCAGCACACAATGGAAATATTAGAAGAAGTTGTTGTAAGATCTCTACGAAGTTTTGTATCCACTTGGGGTTCATACCCTATGGTTGAGAAAGATGTACGTGTGATACGTAGGTAAAATATAAACTCATTCATTCTTTTACTCACTTGACTCTGAACTACTCTGGCTTATTCTTTGCTTTGTTCCAAGACTTCAGGACTCAGTAAGAGACTAAATGACTTGTTAGGGAGACTTTTTGCTGCGCAGTCACTCACTGTGCCTTTCCTTTCATCCATCCCGTCTCTGCTGGTGTGCATCACTACAGGTGAAATCTCACATTACCCTCAGCGGCCATTAACACGAGGCCCAGAATGAATGGACTTCCAAACTAGCTCTCTTTTACTGGCGCAAATTATCGCCAGTAATGTGCAGAGCCTCGGGTTGTAATCAGAGTTTTCTCTGCCGCGCTGTGTGAAGAGGGTGTTAGTGGACTGAAGCATGTACAGGTGTCATTAATCCTGGGTTTCTGTGCGACTGCAAGCACCGCAGGAAGCGGCGCCCACCTCCCCCCGCTGCACAACAGCTAACAGGTTTAATAAATACTTCTGCTAAACGCCAAATAGCCCTGCCTCACACTGAGGAGGTAAAGAGGTGGGAACTAATGAGAGGCAACACTGACCAGAGAGCTTTTCCTTTAAGCTCAAAAACCCAGCGGGGAAACATTTACCACAGTGAGCGCAAACAACCCACTCGAACCAACCACAGCTGTGACGTGTAGAAAGAACAGCTGCTCTGTACTGTTACAGAAACCACAACAGACCATTTAAAGATGTCCTCTGTGTATTAACGTGCTCATATTATGCTCATTTTCAGGTTCATAATTGTATTTAGAGGTTATATCAGAATAGGTTTACATAGTTTAATTTTCAAAAAACACCATATTTTTGTTGTACTGCTCATTGCTGCAGCTCCTCTTTTCACCCTGTGTGTTGAGCTCTCTGTTTTAGCTACAGAGTGAGACCTCTCACTCCTGTAACATCTTTGTTGGGAGTCATACATGCTCAGTAAGTACTGCTAGCTTGTCAGTTGCAGAGTACGAGGAACTGAACCCAGGGCCGCTGCGGCGAGGACTGAGCCTCTGTACATGGGCGCATGCTCTACCAGGTGAGCTACCAGGTGAGCTACCAGGTGAGCTACCAGGTGAGCTATCAGGTGAGCTACCAGGTGAGCTACCTCTCAGATGGTTCTGTGTAACAAACCATCCGGCACATCAGGTTAGACAATCCAGTCTCACGGCAGTTAGTGTAAATGTCACGTTATTTTTAATCTATTGATTTGGGACGTTTTTCTCATTTTTTACGTGTAAATGTCACGTTATTTTCTCGGGAAAAGGACGCCAGGAGATGGCCGGGAGGCGGCCGAAAATGATGCTTTATAAGTTGGGAGGCGGCCGCGAGGCGGCCCGCTGGGGATGCGCCACAATAACAGGATGGTGGAGGTTGGGTTTAGGAGAAACCCTACGGGGAAAGGGCGCCTTACACGCCGGGAGACGGCCGCCGGAGACGGGGACGCACCACAATAACACGCCACATCCCTGGGAAACAGAGCGCCACTTGGTTTTAAATGTTTTTTTCTGTCCAAGATATTAAATTCACGATGATATAAAAGAGACTAAAACAGCATATTTTCACCCTGAAGTGAAGCTGGAACAAAAGAATGTTTTGACACTTTTGCTTGATTTAAAAACGTAGAATTTGATAGATTATCAAAACGTTTGCCGATATAATATTATTTTTGGTTGATAGACTAATAGTTTCAGCTCTACAATTAACACTGCAGCCTCAAGACGATGAAAGCGGGACTTCCCACATAACATTTCTTTGATGTGTGAGGACATAATTTCACGTGTAACACACAGTGGAAAGTCATTTTAATAATGGAAAATGATCATTTCATTTTTACCGTCACGACCAAAATATGTTTGTTTTCATGTGACTTTTTTTGGATGGCTGACTGTAAGAATAAATTTAACAGTCACACGCATTCATGTTCAGTTTTCATGTTAGGGTATACTACTGACAAGAGCATTAGTGATATAATCGGTACTCAGCTTTGGCCGATTCACTGACTGAAGCACTCAGAACTCAGGTTTCTGAATAAATTGGTGTCGGTGCACCTCGGATGATTTTGTACCCTCATAAACCCACATTGAAGTGTTGTAAAGTTGTAGAGGAGAGAGAAAAAAAAATAAGAAAAAGTCTGTAACTCGGCACCGTCGGTGATGCTCAAGAGTCCAGGTTCCTGCAGTGACGTGAACACCGCGGCGTCGTTTCTCTGTACATGCGGACGTTTTCAGTCCATCGATCTGACGTAACGTGAAGATCTGCAGACAGCACGAGAGCCACTGATCCACACTTAACAGCCACAGCAGTTTCCTCCGTCACTGTTTGTAGTATTTACAGCTCTGTACACTGAAAAAAGACGGCAAAAAAAAAAAACCTAAATGAACAAACCTGAAAAAGTTTTCAACAGCAACTCCGGAGATTGGAAAACAGCGTCTTTCGTTGACGACAAGCTGTTCCTGATTTAAAAACGAGCCCGGTTGATTTGATGCAACTCGGCTCAAAATTGTATTTTCCCGGAGGCTCCGGAGTCGACGGAGAAAAATAAAAAATAAAATCAGGATAGATAGCGTTACACAGTATACTTAAGTAGGATTTACAAATAGTTCTTCCCTTCCTCCCCCCCAAAGTTAGTTTTTTCTTTTTCTATTCCGACACAGCAAAATAGCCTAAAGCAACGCACACAAAATCCAACTGAAATACGTGAGTAGCTAAATAGTTTCCCATTAAATTATCACAACAATGTGGTGTAGTTTACATTCCTTCCGCAGCAGCAGGAGCCACGTGTTTTCTTCAGTTGATTTTAATGACTTCTATTTTACATTTGATTGGTTTCTAGAGGAGGGTGGTGGTGGTGGTGGGCGGTGGGCGAGGGTCTAAAGCCTTGTACGGTGGATGCAGTTATAAAAAGGGAGAAGGGGAGTCGGTGCTGCGGCACAGCGAGTAATAGGCACAGGGGGCGGCAGTGAAGGGGCAGGACCGGTGGTGGCGAGCAGCGACGGAGGGATGATGAGGGGGCGTAGAGGGGAGGTGATCGGCAGATTCAAGATGGAGAGCTGCGCCCTCACAGGTAGATCTCCCTCTTGGAGGTCTGGCCGCTCGGAGTAGCGGCCGAGCGATACTCCACCGCCTGGCTCAGCGGGATCTCCTCCAGCCCACAGTCTTTACCGGACGGGTCTCCGCTCCCTGGGTAGGCACTGCTGTAGGGCGTCATGAAGCGCATGTTGGCCACTTTGGCGCCAACGCCACCACCCGTCCCGGGCTCCTCCGCCATGGGCCTGGGGCTGCCGTTGGCCATCAGCTGCTCCTGCCCATCCATCTCCTGGTAAGGCACGAAGGTGGAGAGCTTGGGGGCGTTCTTGCACACCTTGCGGGTGGGGGAAGGCTCGCCGGGCATCCAGCAGGAGTCGGAGTGCCCGAACTCGGTGCACTCGTGGGTGCAGTTACCGGTCATCGCCACGTCGGGAAGGGGCCTGAGGTCTGCAAAGAGAAAAATCACAGAGACAAGGAAAAGGGTGAGTAACATAGAAACAACAGGGGAGGATAAAAAGATCAGAGATGGAGATGAAGTTAAGGAACAGAGCTCTCATAGGGAGGGCCAACTGTCCATATTTGCTAAGGCTTTATTTTGTATATCTTCTGTTCTCAGACTCGTACAGAACTGGGCTGTTCTGATTAACTATTCGTACATATAGCTACGAAAAGTAAAGCACTGTAATCCGTATGTATTCCAAGTATTTATTACTGTGAGCAGCACATTGACTGCTGCTGTATGAGAGCACGAAGATCCTCATAGGGAGGAGGTCGGGGGGGATGTTTGGCTCCTAAAACACAGGGCTTTCAAGAGCCTTCATGTCCTGAAGAAGTTAAGGAGAAAACACAAGACTTTCACCCAGGAAATGGGTATTCATGTCCCAGGAATACTACTTAGAGGTGCAGTAGGTAAGACTTATAAAACTAACTTTCTGTCATATTTGCTGAAACTGACCCTATGTTCCAGTAGAACTACATGAAGCTGGTAATTAAAAAAAAAAAAAATCCAGCTCCTCTGGCACCACCTACAGCCTGTAGTGAGATTTGTAAAAATCCACCACTCCCTGTTCAGATGCACCAATCAGGGCCAGGGGGAGTGTCTAACTGTTCAGATGCACCAATCAGGGCCAGGGGGGGGTGTCTAACTGCATGTCAATCACTGCTCATGCACACGCATTCATTCTCCCTTGTGGGGGGAGGGGCTTAGGAGACCGTTTTGGGCTTTAGCAGAAAGGAGGGGAGGGACTAAGAAGTTGTTGATGTTCACATTTTTTGGCTAAGTCCTGGATCTTCACAATCCTACCTACAGCACCTTGAAGCGGACCGGTGTTTTAACCCAAACCACAAACTTTTTTCTAATCTAACTAGTCGTTTTGGTGTCTAAACTTAACTGTCATCTCCGCAGGACGGTCACCTTTTGACGGTCACCTTTTGACGGTCACCTTTTGACGGCTAAACGTAACTGTCATGTGACCGGCCAGCGTCGCTGTAATTTTAAAGGATATCATACCAATTGTTGTGCATACATTTTTGTACAATCTCATACGAACCCGTTCATGAAAATTCGTTGACTGAACAACATGCACTGCCTTGCATTTTCTCTATTGTACGTTTCTATGATGAACCAGTCATTTTTCACTGATGTGTCTACAAGTGTTTTCTGACTTCTATTTGATCATTTTTCTGCTTTGTCTCTCTTTTATTGATATTTATGATGTTTTTGTTGTTGCATTGTCTTGGATACAGCTGCTTGCTTTTGCTCTGTGATTTTGTTTAATGCCTGGCTGCAGAACAATTTCCTTTGAGATAATAAAGTTAAGAGTTAAAGTTGACTGTAAATAGAACTGTATTTGACAGAAAACAGATAAAGGTTGCCAGCCACAAACGCTGGTATTTCTGTGTGTCACGATCTCTGTGTAAATGTTGCTTTCGTCTCTTAAAAAAACCAACAAACCTGAGAGCGCAGTGTCACAGTATGGCAAGAGCGGGAGAGATGCTGATTAAAATTGTCTCTATCCCTTTATCCACACACACAGCTCTCCATTTGAAGGGAATTAATTAAAGCTCCTGCGTATTTTTAAAGTCACTAATAGTTCACAAAGTGCCAGGAACGTTGCTTAATTTGTTGCATCCACATATCAAACGGCGACTGCTGAGCGTGAAACAGGATCTGCCGGTTTGAAAGGAGGAAAAAAAAAAGCACGCTCAGTTTCGTCAAAAACGTTAATTATGTTGTTCAAACAGCCAATTAAGGCAAAAATGACAACCCTGTAACTGCTTTTTTCTTTACCTACAAGACATTACACGATGCAAGATGACGGGCACAGAAGATGCTTTAAAAATCATTTCATTTCTGTTTTTTTCCCCCTTTATATTCATTGATATTGTCAACATTAAGCTTGTGATTTCTCCCCACTGGGGTTTTCTGTACTTTGGTATGATTCTAACTTTAATCCTGAGCCTCTGAGACAGACAGGTGGACGGACAGAAACTGACAGACAGGCGGACGCAGGGCTGAGTTCGCATTTAAAGAATCACAGCTTAGAATGGAAAAAGGTCAGAGATGGAAGTAGACATATCAATGCGTATGCAGAAAGTAACCTTTCTTCTGTGCGTGACATTAGATCATTCTTTGATACTGGAGGCTGGAGTCTTGCGGGAGGGGCGGAAGAGGAGGAGGAGGGGGGG
Organism: Sander lucioperca; assembly: GCF_008315115.2. Lineage (NCBI taxonomy): Eukaryota > Metazoa > Chordata > Actinopteri > Perciformes > Percidae > Sander > Sander lucioperca. Next base: position 46,729,161 of record NC_050173.1, on the reverse strand, counting down.
GGGAGTGCGGGTCCTCCAGGGGAACGGCGCTTATTTCCCAAAATGCCCTCTGCTTCATGCATAATTTAAATTCATTGCCTCCCTTTTTTTTTTTGCAAAAGGAGCTACAGTCGGCTTTTCTGTCTGTTTGCGGGGTTGATGTGTGCGTTTTAATCCCGGGGAGTGCTGAGTAGCGACCGCGCTCCCCTCCCCACATTCTCACGGCCGCTGCCGCCGCCGCAGTGGATTTTAGTTTTTAAGCACTTCCCATGCAAAAGCAAGGTGCTTGCAAAAATGTTAAGTCATGTGCGAGTGGCTGCTGAGTTCAGAGCGGCTGTTTAATAAGTGCTTTGCCTCCGAACGTCGTGTCAGCAGGAGGCTTATAAAGCACGGGCGCCTGCAGAGCTGCACGGCTGAACAAACTCTCAACTTGACTCACTTCAACAACAACAGCAGAGAAAAAGACTCAGCAGCTAAGTTCAGCTGGGCTGCAGCCTCTAGAAAAACCTTGTTCAAACAACTACTAAGACCTCTGACCCCTGACTGTGTGTCTGTAAATGGAAGAAGTTAAGGAGAAAACACAAGACTTTCACCCAGGAAACAGGTGTTAATGTCCTGAAGAAGTTAAGGAGAAAACACAAGACTTTCACCCAGGAAACAGGTGTTCATGTCCTGAAGAAGTTAAGGAGAAAACACAAGACTTTCACCAGGAAACAGGTGTTCATGTCCTGAAGAAGTTAAGGAGAAAACACAAGACTTTCACCCAGGAAACAGGTGATCATGTCCTGAAGAAGTTAAGGAGAAAACACAAGACTTTCACCCAGGAAACAGGTGTTCATGTCCTGGGAATACTACTTAAGGGAACCAGTGTTTTAACACAAACCACCATCTTTGTTCTTATTTTAACTCAACCCAGTCTCACGGCAGTTCGTGAAATGGTCACGTTATTTAATCTATTGGGGCCACTGAGCATGTTTTTTTTAGACCGTGTCTCAAATGAGCCCCAAGCCTTTCCTCTCGTGCGTCCGTCAGCCCTTTCTAAAACTCTCAAGAGCTCTGTCTGAATAAAAAAGGCTCCAGTAAACACAGAAAATCTGTTCCCATGTGTGAAAAGTTATTACACATCAAACATGGGGACGGCTGGTATTCCAGCATAATGAAACTGCACACATCGCACAGAGAGTGGGATGATCAATTAGCGTTGGGTTGGTGATGAAAACGTCAAAACGTCGAAAAAAAGAGACAAAAACATAAAAAAAGCACCATGGCGTTGACAACGTGACAGAAACGCTGGGCGAAAGCGCTGACAAAGCAACAACACTTTGACAAAGTGACAAATGTAGAAAAAGCGTCAAAAAAACGGCACAAACGGCATAAAAGGTGACTAAAATGTTTTGGACTGTACCAACAGAGTGAAACGTTTTTATTCAAAAAGCGACAAAACTTCAACAAAGTGAAAACAACGTTGAAAAAGTGTCAAAAACATCAAAAAAGTGACGGAAAAGTCTAAAAAATTGACAAAAAATGGCGAAAAAAAGCAACAACAACTTGTTGCACAAACTTCATAAAAGGTGACTAAAATGTTTTGGACCGTACCAACAGAGTGAAAACCTTGCTGGATTAACAAAGGTATTTCTTCTTCTGAATGGGGCACTTAATTCCTGCCCTGGGGCCACTGAGCATGTTTTGGAGCCCCAAGCCTTTCCTCTCGTTGCGACCATCGGCTCTTTCTAAATAAAACAGCCTCCAGGAAACACCGAAATCCGTGAAAACTGTCCGATTCTGAAATAAATGTACTTTGAAAGGGCTTTAGAATCCATCCAAAACAAGAAATTGTGTCACGTCAACCCTCTGACTTTGTATTTTCCGAGTGTCTGTCCTCTTTGTGCTAACCCTCACAAGTTCCTTTACAGACGATCCCGTTTGTCACTTATACGAGCTCTCCGACACTTGTCAGAGCGGAGCGTATTTCTCAGGGGAGCCATCTCTGAGCAGGTGATGTTTTTACGAGCATAAGAGCAGATAAACAGGAAGCTCAGCTTCTGTTCAATCCCTCCGGTAGTAGCATGACGTGATCAAACTGTTGCATCACAACTCATCTCAAATGAAAGCAAGTCATGTCACAGATATGTCACTTTAGCACACGGAGACTGACATAAATAATAATAAAAGAACATACACACAACATAAGAAAATAAATGTATGTTTAGTTATATTTTGCATGTTAGTTATATTTTATATGTTAGCAGAAAAAGAGTTTTCACTCCAATTGCTTCCTCTTTGGCCATTTTTTCCTACTAAAGTTTGCAAAAACATTTCACATTAAAAGCTTTCTAGTGGCTCAAAGGGCATACTCACTCCCATGCCTGGCACATTTTTAAATGTGCAATATAAGCAAGTAAGTAAGTGGTACGTTTCCTAGATATTGGTAATTTCATATTTCGATATATATCACAATATATATACGGATACGTTTGTCATTTTTTTCATGGTGGTGAGCATGAATTTTAATGTATTTCAATGGGAAGTATATTTCGTGATCACAGCACGACTACGGTAGAGAGTAGTATGAAAAGCCGAAAATCCGCATATAGAGTTTGGTCGATCCCCGGTCACCCAGGAGACCGGGATCGTGTCCCAGCGTGTGACTTATCCTTTCCCTGTTCTTCTTTTCCTAAACCCAACCTCCGTATAGATGCTTCCCATTCCGTGCTGACCACCACGAAAAAAAACGAGATGAACGTGTCCGTGAATCAATAGATTAAAAATAGCGTGACCATTTCACGAACTGCTGTGAGACCATGTTGAATGCTTTAACAAATAAAAAGTACTGAGTGTTTTTTTCATTTTATTAAAGGATTGTGAAGAGAGTTTTAATGACCTGCTTGATGTAGTTCTACTGGAACCAATGTTGCCACAGTTACTTTGAAAAAGTAACTTAGTTACTTTACAGATTACTTGATTTTAAAAGTAACTAAGTTAGATTACAAGTTACTTTATTAGTTACATTCAGCAGCTGCTGACAACACCCCCACAGCCTCAACATGAAAATGACAACCGGTTTACTGTGAGGCAGCTCAGCATTGCCAGTAGTAGGAATCTAGTTTATTATGGCACAAAACGAAGGCGAGTCAACCGTGTTTAAGGGCAGCATTTCCTCTACAACATACTGCCCCACCAACTTCTTCAACTCTCCCCCACTTACTGGTTTTGCACCGAAGTCCAGCTTTTGTTGTTTGGGTGGTGGGGGACCTCCTGCTCTCTGCTTTGCACCACCTGGTGGGACTTGCTCTGTAAGTTTGACTGCGGTGCTGCGACTCCAAATGTTTCTTCAAATTTGACGTAGTATTTTTGTAGCTAGACAGCACTTTGTCCCACCAGCACAGAGTGTACAACGAACCTTAATATTGCCGTCTTTAGCTGACACAAGCTCAAAATAGTGACTGTGTTTCCAGCTAGAAAACGCGCATCTCTCTCCTCCCTCCATTGTTGTTTACGTTTGTGTCGCTGCGTGCTACACGTTAACTGTCCTCATGCTGAAAACGTGACCTGTCCTCATGCTGAAAACGTGACCTGTCCTCATGCTGAAAACATGACCTGTCCTCATGATGAAAACGTGACCTGTCCTCATGATGAAAACGTGACCTGTCCTCATGCTGAAAACGTGACCTGTCCTCATGATGAAAACGTGACCTGTCCTCATGATGAAAACGTGACCTGTCCTCATGCTGAAAACGTGACCTGTCCTCATGCTGAAAACGTGACCTGTCCTCATGCTGAAAACGTGACCTGTCCTCATGTCCTCATGCTGAAAACGTGACCTGTCCTCATGCTGAAAACGTGACTTGTCGTTGCATACGTGACTTCACTCCCTGAGATGCAAGAAGAAAGTAAAAACAATATATATTTTTACTAAGGAAAATGACAAAAATAGTAACGCACAGTGACTTGGATAAGTAACTTTAATCTGATTACTGGTTTGGAAATAGTAACGCGTTAGATTACTCGTTACTGAAAAAAGTGGTCAGATTAGAGTAACGCGTTACCCGGCATCACTGACTGGAACATAGGGTCAATTTCAGCAAATATGACAGAAAGTTAGTTTTATAAGTCTTACCTACTGCACCTTTAAGAACTTTAGTGCAAAAATAACCATAACATGCCACAAAAGAAGAAACTAATTCCTTTGGGGACACTAGAAGGCTTTTTTAACATCTATAAAATCCACAGCAGGAAGTGTGGCTTCATTAATAGTAGCTTGACAGAGATTAATCTACGGCACGACTCTTGTTGTACTGATTGGATTAGTGCTGTGGAAATGGGCATAGTAATGAATGTATCAAGCTGAGAGGTAAACGAGGTGGAAGGGTTGAGTATGCATTAACAGCAATCAACAGAAATTTAAAACAGACAATAGTATGGCAAGAAGAAAGGAGGATTGGTTTAAACTGGCTGTATGAGTGTACTAGGTGGGGAATGAACTACTGCAAAAATAATTCCTCAATATGCACTCGACATATGACTAAAATAACGGGGGCGAATCACAGTGTGACCCCGTTCTGGCCCTCGGCACAGCGATGTGTAGCTCTAATCACAGAATTTAGCACTGGGCTGATGGGGGTCGTGTTCGTCCTTATTAAGCACAAGAACTAATTGGCTCTGCTTTGAGATCGAGCTAATTGGCGAGCATGGCAGGAGGAAGAGTTTGGGCGGTTAGGGTGGGTTGTGGCTAAGATGTAAGATCAATGACGGGGTTGGATAACAAGGCCTTCCTCCGGTGGTAGACATGGGCCGGTTGGTGCCACTACGAAGGCAGATCAGACGCCGTTTTAACTTCTGCTGACTCCCATTAGTGACTAAAGCACAAACATCGTCATCTGAGAATTTGATCGCCTCAAGAATTAGATACAGACTTTACTGTGTTGTGTCTTGAGGCCTAAAGCCCAGTTCAGACCAAAAATCTGTGACAAGACGAGTTGAAACTTGCAACTACTTGCAAAGCACCAATCTGGCAGATCTACCTTTTCCTAACTTTAACAACAAGTGTTTTTGGTTGCCTAACCCCTACCGTACTTTAAGTAGGGCTGTCCTCAACTATTAGTCGACTAACTCGTGATTTTGTCAACTAATCGATTCTTTGATTTAAAGCTATAGTGCGTAGTTTCTGTCGCCCCCATGAGGAATTCTAAGTAACGACAACAACACTGTTGCTGAGTCCACATGATACAAGCCTTCCGTGATTGCGCACCACCCCCCCTCCTCCACACGGTTGCTAGTAGCCAAGGAGGACATGGAGGATTAAAAAGAACATGATGGACTCTTTAGAAGAGGTAATTATCTTCACTTGAGTTTTTGCGCGGGAAAGTTGCCGGACAACACGATTGCTGGATATACCAAACTAACTACACTAAAATAACTGGAGCACGAGCGTATAGCTGAAAGGAACATCACGAACCGTGGTTGGTGAAAATAAGGCCCTACGCTTTTCAGTGTCTATTACTGTATTTCGCTAAGAGGAAACTCAATAAAAAGCCATTTGCCAACACTATATAGTATTAAGTTGCTGTGAACTGTAGCCTACATTCACCACTTCTACACAGAGGCAGAACATAACGTAATCTCCACCAAATCCTCCATCATAATAGCAATGCTCCGAGGTCCAAACGCGCCTGGCTTTTAAAGGGAATGGGAGATGATCTCTGATTGGTTGATTGCATGTTACGCCCAAAACACACCTATGAATTAATGAAGACACTAAGTACAACCCTTTTGAAACATGCGCCCGGCACACAGACCCTTTTTCAGACCCTTTTCTCCGCAATTAAACTAGCAAAAGTGGATTCGTACACGCCCTAAACGCACCTGTCCAGGTGCTTCACGCCGTGCGCTTAGATCGTTAAAATAGGGCCCTATGAGGGCTTCAAAACTGTTAATGTTTGTACAGTTGGTCACACATGGCAGCAGCTTTAGTTTGTGATTGTAGGTTTCTCATCAGTATTTTAGAGACGTTTGAAAAGTTCTGGGTTAACCCCTGGAGGAGGAAATGCTATCTCTACAGTCCCCTCGGCGCGGCTCTGTCAGAGGGCCATACCGCTGAATTCAAGGTTGCCTCTATTAGTCAAGGCTATTTAAAATGGAGTATCCCTCCTGAGTTCCCCCCCAAACGCCCCCGCCCCCCCCTCCAGCCCTTATCTGCACTCCTGAGTTTCAGTTAACCCCAGGGACCCTCGCTCGCCCTGACAGCCTCTCTCTCTCTGCATAATACACTGCGCTACCTTGGTCACCATTTTCCGGTCAAGCTAATTAGATTTCAGAGTCCCCCCGCTTGGGAAAGATGTCAGTGGTATGAAATGGAAATAATTTCCAGATGAGTGTCTGACATTTTTACGCTGTCGACTAGAGTAAAGAGCCCAGTCGGATTGGCTCTCCCTTTCCCTTTTTCCCCCTCCTTTTCCTCCTCTTCTTCTTTTCCGCTCCATCACTTTAGTCGCAGAGATATGCTAAACCCTTGTGCTTCCCCTCTCTCTGCTCAGTCCTCGGTGATAAATGGAAGCGAATGTACACAAAAGACAGCTTCTATTTTTTCTGCTTCTGCTTGAAGTGTTAATGTGTTTAATTACTTTGAAGCCGGGCTTATGTGTGTGTGTGTGTGTGTGTGTGTGTGTGTGTGTGTGTGTGTGTGTGTTGCAGTTAGAGCTGCAGCAGGGAAACCTTCAATTAATGCCTTTTCTCTGTCGGTGACAATGGCTCCAATTTATCTTATGGGAACAATAGAGGAGTGAGAGGAGGTGCAGCCGCTCTGAACGCAAAGACGTCCAGGAGAAAGAGAACGACGTACTGCTGCTGCTTCCCCCGCTGCAGTGACTGGTGACGCCAACAACCCACACACACACACACACACACACACACACACACACACACACACACACACACACACACAAGAATACCTTCGTTTTAGAAACATGTCACTGACTTAGATTCACTCCCTTGAGGCTATAACCACAGAGCCGGGATCACAGTAGACAACATTTATGCTCTTCCGTGTGTTTGGGAGGTCACAGTGTCAGATCAGATGATTATGGCATCCTAAATCTCTGTCTACACTTGGCTGAGAGACGTGTCAGACATAAGGTAGTGTCGCTTTGCCAGACCTTCCTCCTAGAGCTTAGATCGGGCCCAAAAAAATCAAGCCAGACCCTACCCGAGCCCGTGCACATTGTGTCCGAGCACGGCCCGGCCTGACACATTAACTGTAATTATGAGCCAGAGCCCGATTTAACCGAGAATTTTTAAATACGTGGGCCGTTATAACTGACTTTCTCAACTACAATTCAGAGTCAAGTTCGGGCTCAGGCTCGGGCAGAGAATCTAAACTCTACTTCCTCCACAGCTCTCCACAGGAGGGTCTGGCTAGTCCACATAGCATTCTGGGATGGAAGAAAAACGTGCTCTGGTTTATTGGCATTTCTTATTTCCCATATTGGGGGGAAATCTAGGCCTATGGACCTATTTGTAGTCTAGTAGCCCTAGTATGATGTGTGCATGTGTTGCAGACTTCAAATAAAACGCCATGTTCTACCGGACTGAAACACCCAGACCTGCAGCGCCATGACCTCAGACTCTGATCATATTCCTACCACAACATTATCTGCTCAGATTTCTCTCAGAAATATAACAACAGGGTAGTTGTTTTTACGGAGCAGGGAGCACACACCGCCATAAGCCCCAATCTGTATTCATGGTCACACTCTCTCTCTCACACACACACACACACACACACACACACACACACACACACACCACCTCGGTACAAATCCTTAGTTCAGTAATGATTGTACACACATACATACACACACACACACACACACACACACACACACACACACAGTCTTACGTGTTCTTGCCATCAGAGGTTCAGCGTGATCCTGGTTTATCAGAGTGTTCTGCACACTGCAAAGATTTTACAAAACTGTAACCTAACCTTACTTTTAAAATGTAATGATAATAATCAAAGACTGCTAGGCTCATTCTCCCCGAAAAATCTCGACATATTCGATGGATTGCGATCACATTTTGGTACATATTCTGATGGTCCCCAGATAAAGAGCGCAAAAATCCGTATAAGGAGGATGTCGGGGTGGATGGGTGGTTTTTAAAACTCAGGGATTGCATGTGGGGGAGTGGAGTTTGTGTCCTAGAAGAAGTTAAACTTAACTGTTAGGACTGTTCACATCTCAACTGCTGTAACATCTTCGTTGTCAGTCGCACATGTGCAGTAGCTAGGTAAGGATTACATGAGCTAGCTAGCTGTTTCTGCAACTTCAGCCTGTACAAGGCAGGATTAGCTGGGAGACTTCTTCTAAATGAGGGCACACTTCCAACTTTGTTGTAGAATACCTGCAGAACAGGGACATGGAAGTAGTTCTATACAATTTATTTTGTAGATTAGGGTGAATTTGTGTGTGTTGTAGCAGTGTTTTGCCATTGAGATCGAGCGAGCATGCTAGCGCTAGCATGCTAACGGTTAGCCCCCTTTTCTTCTCGGCTAGTGACGTAGAAAGCCGTGCAGATTTTGACCAGCTCACCCAGAGACTGAAGGCAGGACACATTCAGAAACCGTATCTCACTCAAAACAGCATGGATGTTTTTTTTTCAAAGTTTGTATGTGTGTGGAAGCACCAGAGACACAAAATAACACCCCAAATCCCAGAAAAAGTGATTCTTTCATAATATGGGCACTTTAACTGAACTCTTCGTCTCAGATTGATCCTTGTGTTTTGGTAAACTCAGATAGAAAGAAGACGTGGGAATTAATTAACTGGAGTCAGCTAAGACTGGCCTTAGGGCCTTATTTTAGACATAATTCCCAATACACATTGGCGGGTTATTTATTTATTTTTTTGATGATGTGATATAGGTCTTAAATTTCATTTCTAATAAGTCTTAAATTTGACTTGGTGAAACCTGCAGAAACCCTGATATGTGTCTTTGTTTTTAGAACCAGAAGCATTGTGTGCGATCTGCTCTTTACAAGAGGACCATGTTGTCCGTAATCTGCACAGCAGGAAATACATCTTTTTGAATCCTATGTCTTTATTTCTTTCCCTCTTTTCTGTGCTGCCTCCTCCCTCCATCAGTCCATCCTTTCTCCGTCTCTGTGGTTTTCTCTCTCTCTCTCTCTCTGACCCCCCAGTCTGGCTCTGTGTGGAAACCTTGCCAGCTCTAATTAAACTTTGGGCAGATTAGAACTTTGCCTTGTCAGTCTTTATTCATGCTTAAACAAGTTATTACTTTTTGAGAAATTAAATTAGCCGGCAATTAATTAATCGACACAGAGCTGGGAAAAGGGGGGGCGAAGGGGAGGAGGAACGGAGGGAGGGAGGTGAGGGGGGAGATGAAAGTGGAGGAAAAGAAGACAGGAAAAGGGAGGGGGGGGGGGAAGAGAAGTCGGGTTTGGCAGAAAATGAAGGAAATGGAGATAGATTTATCTCAAAGACAGAGGGAAAGAAGAAAAAGAGGAATTATAGATGTTTAAATGTCATCTGTTCTTTCACTAATTAGCGCGAGAGAGCGATGAAGATGAAAATCGTTTGGGGTTTTTGATTCCCCAACAAACATCAACATTTGATGCTTTCAGAAGTCTAAAACTACCCCCCCCCTCCCTCCCCTCCTCCCCCCACACACTCCCCTCCCGCCTCATGCAGTGAAGTTATTAGACAGACAGACAACTATTCCCCGGTTTTCCAAATCAAAAATAATTCACCCGCAGACTCTTTCTGAAAGCAGAACAAAACCCAAAGAGGCTGAAGGAAGAGAGATGAAGAGTCTCTACTTTGTTTCTCGCCCTAATGGGTTTTCTCGTTGATTTAACATCGGCGGTAGCGACAGTGTCTGCTCCTCGGTGGCTCTGCTCCTGCCTCTGACATCGACATTGACTGACATGTTTAAAATGAGTCCCCGTCCTGGCCTTAGCCTCCCCTCTGCTTCCTGCGAGGTGTAAATCCATTTCCTTCTTTCGCTTTAAGCCCCCGATGTCGAAACCAACCAACCGAGCGACGCGGCAGCCGAGGCGAGGAGGCCACAGTCGATGGGAAATGACGCCGATGCGACAGAAGGTTTATGTAATCTCTTTCCCGGAGCGATTGGAGGATGTATAGCAACCCGTTCTTACTCCCAACTCGTCACATACTGACGCTTGGTCAGTGTCTCTCAGCATCGGGTACCGACGCAAAAATCACCCTTCAGCTGTATGGGATGCACCGGGCAGAGCAGCAGCTGGACCACGGCGCTGTAAGATGACGTAGTATTACCGGCAATTTCCACTGGATATGGAAAGGCTGCGGAACGGCTCCGGAACGTCGACGGAGTCATTAGGTTTCCATTAAAGTCAATGTGTGTATTTCCACTGACTGCAGAACGTCTACGTCCCGACTACGTCCCAGCTCCGGCGGTCCCAGCCCTCCGGAGCAGATACCAGAGCTTCTATTGTTGCTGGACGCCGGAGAGCTCCGCAGCAATTCAGCACACGGCAGATAGTGCGGGACAGGAAGTCGAGCACAGAAACAAAATAAAAAATCTGGTTAATTTTCAAAGTAAAATCCAGCATGCTCACGGCGGATCATATCTCCCTGCACTACATCTTGAAAACACAGCTCAGAGTAGTTTCCCCTCTACTCCTCTGGATGGAAAATAACTGGTGTTGGTTTTGTGGTTCTATTCTACGTGAATTCGCGAGATCTCGTGGGTCCTCGTGACTACAGCTGTCAGTCAGGGCCGCAGCCGTGCCGCAACAAATCCGGACCTGGTGGGGATTGACGGACGGCGGAGCACGCAGCCGTTCCGCAGCGGAGCCGGTCCGCAGACGTTCCGCATCCAGTGGAAAGCCGGAGTTAAGAGAGACAACGCTAGGGAGTAGTATGAAAACCCGAAAATCTGCGTAAGGAGGCAGACCGGAATTCTGCTTTAAACGCCCTGGCCCCGGAGTATTTGACCGATATTTTAATACCTGCGTGAGCACAAGCGGTCAATGCGGTCTTCAAATCAACTGGTTTTAGAAGTCCAAAGGTCTAGGTATACACACTATTACAGATGGAGCTCTTTTTAGATCCAAACTCAAAACGGATCTGTTTAGAATGGCTTTTATTACGTGGTGGTGGTGGTGTCACAATTTCCTTCTCCTCCTCCTGTTTCTATGTAACCTTTTCTGATTTTACTGTTGTTTATATTTTTATTAATGTTATCAGTTAAAGGCGTTATTAACAGCGTTAACGCAAACCCATTTTAACGGCGTCAATTTTTTTATTGCGAGATTGACGTTCTTTTTGGCCTAACAAACTTTGTAGTTTTTTTCACATGCGGTTGCAACAACTAGTAACGTTAGAAAAACTACAACACCACACCGGATCTAGCTAGACCGGAAACTAAACAACAGGCACGCCGCACATACTTGTTTGTGCTTGCGAGCCGGCCAAAGAGTAGTAGGCTAACGTTACGTTTTGAGTGGATGGCGAGCGTGAGACGCCGAAATGGATGCCAATAAGATTCTGAATGGAAAGTTTACTTTTAAAAAGTTGCCAAATGGTTCCATTGACAAAACCAAAGTGATCTGTGTGTTTTGTCGTTGTGAACTGAACAGCACGTCCAGTCTGAAATACCACTTGATGGCCAAGCACACAGCTGATGGCCGAGCACACAGCTGATGGCCGAGCACACAGCTGATGGCCGAGCACACAGCTGATGGCCGAGCACACAGCTGATGGCCGAGCACACAGCTGATGGCAATTCTCCGCCCCCTCATCAAAGCCAGGCGACGAAAGCACAAAGCAAGCTTTCCACTTTTCCATGTTGATAAGATGATTAAAATGAGAAAAAATAATGGGACAAAAAGAAATCTAGGGACATTTACAATAGAATGTGCGATTAATTGCGATGAATTGCAGGTTAACTATGACATTAATGCGATTAATTGCGATTAAATATTTTAATCGTTTGACAGCACTAGTTTTTATTCTTTTTATTGTATGATATGCTGTTTTATTCTTGGTTCCTAGTGTAAAGCACTTTGGATACCTGCTGGTTGCTGTACAGTGCTATATAAATAAATGTCGATTGATTGATTGATAATTAACTTTGCTACAGATTCATAAAAAAACATTTTTTGGTGGAGCCTGGGGGAACCAGACGTCAGATCGGCGCCTAAAGATCTAACCAACGGTTTTATTTGTAGCGTTTTGTATTTGAGAGTGGCGGCTGAAAGCGAAACTAAAGCAAGTACAAAAGAAACTGCCCCGAGCTATATCACGTACAATAACACAGCAGCTTCTCCTGGTTATTAATATTTGACCGCTCCATCCTGGTGTGTGTGTGTGTGTGAGAGAGAAAGAGGTCATTAGAGATGCTGAGGAACATAGTTTGTTGTGTTTGCTTTGAATGCACAGACTGACCTGAATACAGAGATTCCGGCTGGAATGAGAGCTGGCACATCTGGCTGCATCTGTTTAAAGGGAAATTCACGCTCTCGTCTTTTTCTGGTAATTTTATACAAGGGGTGTTCATGCTGCAAACCAGCAACTCCAGGGAACTCGTATCTGATTGGAAAGGATAATTTTTTGTCTTGTTTACTGAGATAAATGACCAACTATAGCCGGCCGACGATTGTATTAGATTCTCATTTCCAGACACGTTTATGCTTTTGTATATTGTTGCCAGATTTAACTGCACACTACATTTACTCTGTTCGAGCTCAGCGGAGAAGTCTTGCCCAATCCAAAAATACAATCTGGGGCTGTTAAGAGTTTCTTGAATGAATGAAAATGGCCACATACACGGCTCAAAATGTGGCGTTTGGGGAGGAGAAATGTCATATAAATGGCCACCTTCTGCACAGTTATACTTTCTGTCCCGGTGTTCTGTTGCGCTATGAATAACAGTGAAATGAAAAGGTGTCTGGCAATAATGAGGGGAATAATGGGCGTCGTGTCGCGGCGTTTCCCTCCTCTGAATCTGTTATCTATCCTACATGTGGACACGTCTGTGTGAACACCTGAGACCTGAGTCCATTACTGAGTCCATTTTCCATTTAACTGTCCATAATTTTCTCCTGATGTGTCCGTCTGAAAAATGCTATTTTAGTGTCAGAATGTTTTGGAGATATGCGGCTTGTAAAGAATGGGTCCAATATTTACTTTGGTGACTACGGGGCAAAAGAATTGCTAATAATCTGTGTTCAAGTTTACTTCTCCCGTTGGAATCAACACACTCAAGACCGACCGCTATAGTCTCCTAAAGAGGCGTGGCCGTGGCAGAGCCCACGTGACACAGAGACAGGAAACTACTCTGAGTCGGGGCGTCTCGGTTATAAACCGGCGCTGACTTAACTAGGTAGTTTTGGTTCCTAAACCTAGCGTCACTGTGTCCACGTTCGGACACTTATTGGCTAACGTTCTATCAAAATATCTGTTCAAATACAAATATAAATGATCTATTAATGTTTTAAGTTAGTTTAATGGTGTAAAACTAAAATGTAACTTCTTACCTTTCTAACGGTATATAGTTTTAACTGTTTACTTTAGCTTTTACTTTACAAGAGCCAGCTAAAGTACGCTATCACCGGTGAATTAGCCGTATGCTACCCTCGGCCATAACCAGACACCCCTATATCTCCTCGCTATAAACACTGGCCTTGCTTGTTTTTTCGGGGGTATTAAGTCCCATCAATGCTGTCAAAAGTACCGGATCGTACTTCTGTCCTTCACAATAAAATGACATGCTTCAACAGCTCTGAACTATGCAATAAAGCTCCTTGAAAAGATCGTCGCCCGAGCGTTCTTACTTCTTTTCCTCATCAGAGTAACTTTCATATACTAATTAGACATCTAAATGTCCACGTACATATAGGAAAATTCATACGTAGATTGTTAGATGGGTATAGATAAATTCTGCTAACATTTTTGGTGATGATTGGAAACGTAAAGTACCGCAAAAAGACCGGACAGTGTGTCAAGACGGAAGTGTCCGAATGTGGCCAATAGCAGCGAGTGGTGTCTGAACGTGGACACCGTGACGCTAACCAAACTGTGACCGTTACCTTCTCTGGTTTAGATATGACGACGCAAAACCCTCCTGTGGGTCGTATTAGAGAGGGGGAATAAGCGACCCAACTTGACCAACTGCCACTTTGCTCGTTTAAAAGCCATGATGTCTCTCTCTCATGGGTGGGCCAAATTCTCTGGGCGGGCAAAGCAAAAGGGGAGGTAACCTTTCTCCTCATAAGGAGAAGATTCCAGATCAGCCCATCTGAGCTTTCATTTTCTCAAAGGCAGAGCAGGATACCCAGGGCTCGGTTTACACCTATCACCATTTCTAGCCACTGGGGGACCATAGGCAGGCTGGGGGAACTCATGTTAATGTTAAAAAAACTCATAAAGTGAAATTTTCATGCCATGGGACCTTTAAAGGTGCAGTAGGTAAGCCTTATAAAACTAACTTTCTGTCATATTTGCTGAAACTGAACCTATGTTCCAGTAGAACTACATGAAGCAGGTCATTAAAATAAATCCAGCTCCTCTGGCTCCACCTACAGCCTGGAGTGGGATTTGCAGAAAATCCACCGCTCCCTGTTCAGATGCACCAATCAGGGCCAGGGGGGGGTGTCTAACTGCGTGTCAATCACTGCTCATGCACACGCATTCATTCTCCCTTGTGGGGGGAGGGGCTTAAGAGACCGTTTTGGGCTTTAGCAGAAAGGAGGGAGGGACTGAGAAGTTGTTGATGTTCAAATGTTTTGGCTAAGTCCTGGATCTTCACAATCCTACCTACAGCACCTTTAACTCTACTTCTTCCAAGACTTCAATATTTTTGGGAAAGATCCTAAAATTCGACAAACAGCCGACCACACTGACGACACTGTTATGAAACTGTAAATATGATGATATCTGATGGACAAAACAGCTGTAATAAGCACCAGATTGTTAAAAGAAGAAAACAGATTATTTTCTTGTTTCCCTTAATGTTTCCGCCGAGACGGAGAGACGTGACTCTCGCTGTCACACTGGACTTACAGACCTGTCAACGTTGTTTTCCATGCATCAAACAATCACGGATGTTGTAGGTTTAAAGTGTTCCTGTTTACGCCTGTCTCTTGAAGTTAACTCACACACTCGCTCATCAAACAGGAAGCTGAGACAGTCAACCAAACTCGGTGACCCTCCCCGTAACAGAAGCGTTCGTGTTTCGACTGTAAATAACTTCAACCAACCGGGAAAAGGGAGGGGGGGGGGAAAGTGAGAAACCTGCAGATCAGATCTGAAAAAGGACCAAATTAGCGGCGAGGTGAAGTAAAATCTACACAGTGAAAGAAAGCCAAGCAGTCAATTATTAATAGTCCAAAAGGAAAAGAGTACACACACACACACACACACACACACACAGACACACAGACACACACACACATACACACACACACACACACACACGCCCCTGTGGAATCGGCCTACTATGAAGGAAAAATTCAATTATCCTACAAAAGTGAATAAATTTGCAGCATCGCAGCCCATGGCTGTACAGTAGCTGCTCCTGTCATTTCCCAGGATGCATTTGGAGATCATGTGTATGTGTGTGTGTGTGCGTGTGTGGGGGGGGGGGGGGGTCCTTATTAATATAATATATATATATTGATTGTTTTATTTAACTAATACTACTGTACTTTTCAGTCCCTCCAGAAAAACGTGATTATGCGATCGCATAATTCAATGCATAATCAGCCAAAGTCCGCATATTTATGCGGGGGGGCCGCATTTTTTCAAATACGCCGCACTTTCGCCGCATAAATTGTCGATTTCCGCGCAAAATATGCGGGGCTTGCATGATTTCATAATCCCCGCATTTTCGTTGCAAAATAGTCCCATATATCTTAGCAGAAAGTTGAAAAATGTTGCGTTTACTTCACACAAGAGCAGCCGTTTTCCCCTGTTGCCATGGAAACGTTGAAGTGACGTAATTACGCGACGTGAACATCATCAAAAAGCTGCAAACCCCGCGATGAAGCCATGATGAAACCGCAGTTTTTGCAAGTTCCCGCAATTTTATCGCATAAAATTGCATAAATATCCCGAATATTCCATCGCATTTTTTAAGAAAACGTGCCGCATAATCAAGGATTTTAGCCCAAAACATTCACAAAAAAAAATGCATTTTTCTGGAAGGACTGACTTTTTGTCTGCTCAGCTTGTACATTTTTCATTTTTCACATTCCTTGTGATGAGGATAACTTTGCTTTAACTGAAATGTAATTTCACTATCTGACCTCTTCGTCTTATTTGTCTTCTGTGAGCTGTACCATATGAGCTGTTGTTTGTTATATTAACAAATACAAATTTGCTGTGCTAAACCCAAAATCCAAAAGGCATGTTGGAAAAGTCAAGAAAAGGTAGCTCATCTCAAGTTCCCGACTCTCATTTTACTTATTTAATTAGGCTCCCATTACAATAAATGAACGCTGACACGTTTCAGCACAAAGCAAAGAAACCGCTCCGAAGAAGGCTTTGTGCCGAAAACGCCCCAGCGTTCATTTATTGTGATGCAAGCCTAATTAAATAAGTCAGATGAGAGTTGGGAACTTCAGATGAGCTACCTTTTCTTCACTTCACCAACATGGCTTTTGGATTTTGGGTTTAGCAATCCCAGCGAGAATCTCCATTGTTGAAGCGCAACCTCCTTTTCCTTTTTTAAGATTATTTTTTGGGCATTTTTAGGCCTTCATTTCCACAGGACAGACGAAGACACAAAATGGGAGAGAGAGGGGGAACGACATGCAGCAAAGGGCCGCAGGTCAGAGCCCCTACACATGTGCGCCCGCCCCACCAACTGAGCCAACCCAACCTCCTTTTTCAACACAAACATATTACATATTTAGAACAAATGTACTTACACTTTTTTGTTTGAGATGTGTAATATATATATTTTTTTATAAATCTTTCTTTTTTGCCTCATAGTGAAAAGAGTCAGCGTTTAATATTTCACGCCTCTCCGTGTTGTCATCCGAGTGTGTGTTTGTGTTTGTCAGCAGCAGCTTTTCATGTTTCCTCGCCGATCATTTCTGCCTTTTCATGACTCCAAACTGATTGTGTGTTCGGCGTGACGACTGTCAGCGTCTCCGCTCCGAGCCACTTCCTGTGTGATGTTTGATCTGACAGAAAGCGTCTACCTGCGGCTGATTGATGCCTTCTCATATGGCTGAGTGATGCCGCAGACAGATTGATGCTGACACGTATGACCAGGCGCAGAAAACAACATGCGACAGGCGTGTTGAGAAGCAGGAGCACAATGACAAGCTGTACAGGTACTGTTATGTTGTCCTCAGGGTCTCAGGGGAAATTTAGACTTGTTTATGCTACAAGAAATGCCAGCATTGGTTTGTTATATGTGCACAAAGTTAAAGACTGAGTGAATTTCAGCAGAGTGATTCTTTAGTTTAATTCAAGAAAAGAAAGCCGGGGCAAAAACTAAATTTAACTTAAAAATTAAAATTAACGAGAAAAAGTATTTTTTAGGCAACATTTTGACCTCTTTATGCTACAAGCAGCTAACACCGGTTTGTTGTTACTGTATATGTGCACACAATTTATGCTACAAGAAATGCCAACATTAGTTTGTTGTTATATATGTGCACAAAGTTAAAGACTGAGTGGACTTCAGCGGGGGTGATTCTTTAGTTTAATTTATGAAAAGAAAGCTGGGACAAAGTTTAACGCTCTTTCAAGCATCTTAAAATGAAATTAACTCTCTCTAACTTTTATTCGCCACTTGAATATGTTTGTACATTCTTTCCTTTGTATTTTTTTTTATATATATATATATATATATATATATATATATATATATATATATATTCTTATACTTTTTATTATTTCTTGTTTATTCTGTATGTGTGCAGTGTGTCTTATTGTGCTGCTGTAACACTGACTGATTTCCCAATTCATCCTAATAAAGTATATCTATCTATCTATCTGTCCGTCCGTCCGTCCGTCTGTCTATCTATCCATATGTGATATATGGATAGATATGATATATCCATCCATCCATCCATCCATCCATCCATCTATGATATATGGATAGATAGATGATATATCCATCTATCCATCTATCGATCTATCTATCCATATATGATATATGGATAGATAGATACATGATATATCCATCTATCTATCTATCTATCTATCTATCTATCTATCTATCTGTCTATGATATATGGATAGATAGATATATGATATATCCATCTATCCATCTATCTATCTATCCATCTATCCATCTATCGATCTATCGATCTATCCATATATGATATATGGATAGATAGATATATGATATATCTATCCATCCATCTATCTAACTTTGTGTCCATCTTTTACCCTTTGACAAATATTCAACAACACGTAAAAAGAACAAAATGACGAAAACTGGACCACAGGAAGAGAAAATTCATTCTCTATTTCCTGGAAACACTCGAGCACAATGAGAAACATAATAAATAACAACTACCCTCCTTTTTAATGTTTACTCATGAATTCAGACGACGCCAGAGATTTACATCAGAGCGCCTCCTTATTTCAACAGTGATGTTTTCCTATTGCTCAAACTGAATGCAGCCAGCTCTAAGGACTCTCAAACCGTCTTGAAAAGGGAGCGAAAACTGTGCAGAGATAATTTGACTAAGAAACATCAGGAAGGCTGCAGATAATCTTCCCTGTCAGACTTCTTTTTTTCTTTTTTAATGGAGGAAATAAAGTGTGACAGACGTTTTTCTTTCTCTCTCGCCCTGTGGGAAACGTGAAAGTAAAAGACCTCAAACAGAAGTGGAGTCCGTCACTGTGCATCGAGGCTGCAGCCCGGCGAAGCTGCTCTCTGGAGGAAAACTGCTTCACCAACTAAACTTCATGTGACAAAAACTGGTTCAGTGCAACTACAGCTGGTGAGAGAAGGAGCTACGCTGCAGCTGCATGATACAGAAGTAGGTAAGGAAAGGAAAGTTTATTTTACTGGGTATAGCACCTTTCTAGAACTGTCATTCTTTATAGTCAAAGACGAAAGCAAAACAGAAAATACAGACACAATATCAAAGTAATAAGTTAGATAGAAATAACGTTTTTTATGACTACTTTTCCATTTCTTTCTTTCTTCACACTTTCTTTCTCTCCTCATTTGATTGTTGCTTCTGTTCTCTTTTTATAGACTATATGTTTATCTAATATTGGAAGGTTCTGCAGGTCACAAATAGCCTGACAAGCCAGACCCACATCCAGATGTTGGGTCTGTGAACTCACCATTGGCAGGGCTCAATCTGAGGGGCGGGATAAACGGCTGTCTTTCAAATTCCCTCTGCACGCAATAGGATAGCTCTACAACCAACCAGAGCAACGCTAGTTGATAGATTACACTTTAAACTCCGAACACATCTTCCTTTTTTAAGAATGACTTCAGTGCCGTTCTTTGTTCTTTTCTCAAAGAAAAGCTGAACTCCAAGTCTTCCAGAGTCTGGCCAGTGCCCCCATAATATTAAGCCTCGACCCCCTCTGGACCCCCTAACTGTGGCAAATATTTTGGGGTGGGGTTAAAATACACTACATTTTAACCCCACCTTTATCCCTAAAGAGGGGATATTATTCATATGCAGTGATAAATACAATGTAGATTAGGACTGAATGAGTATTATTGTGTTAATTGTTATATGTATATATTGTTAGTCTATTGTAGAACCAAATCTATGGAGGGTTGGTGGTATGTATACTTGTGCTTTATATATTTGGTACCCCTTAAATCGCACGTGGCCCCAGCCTGGCCCCTCCAAGGTCTAGAACCGCCCCTGTCTACGATTCTACAACTGTACTGGCCAAACTTCATCTGCTGATGAGTTTCATGTGATGTGATCAAATGCTCCAGAACAGCTACTAAATGGACTTTTTGGTGAGACTGTTTTCCTGTTTTCCAAGCACAAGAATGAATTCACATTTTGTGGTGTTTTGCAGGGTAAAAGATATTGATATTGTCTGCATAAAAGCGCTAAAATATACCTTTATATATATAAAAACTATGTATCAGACATGCAAAGTATCCTAGGGAAACAATGAAGGACCCAGGACAGAACTTTGGGGAACACCACAAGATCCACAGATGAGGATGCATAGTTACCAGATAACCGTCCCATTGCGTACGTCTCTCAGTCAGGAGGCGTCAAAAACTACAGAACTGAAACAGAACCCTCTCCTGCACCAAGACCACAAGACCAGCTATTCAACAAAAGTCCTTCATGGCATCATTTTTGAAAGAATCTTTTGTTAGAAATGAGACAAAAATCCCCAAATCACTCTAATGGCGCTTTTCCATCACATGGTACCTGCTCGACTCGCCTCGACTCTACTCGCCTTTTTTGGTTTTCCATTACGAAAAAAAGTCCCTGGTACCTGCTAACAGGTACTTTTTTTAGTACCTCCTCAGTCGAGGTTCCCAGCGAGCTGAGGCGAGCCGAAAGGTGACGTGAAAGCGACAGACGGGGGTGTCCTGAACAAACCCGCTATTTTTAAACAGTTTAGCCAGCTGTGTTTTTTTTTTTGCTGCCTCCAGCTTCTTTAGAAACTAAATGTGTCTTCTGGCAACAACACACCTTCCACGTTCTGTGTGTGTGTACGTTAGGTCACGGCAGTTTACTGTGGTGCCGCTTGTTTCAGTTCTGCAGAGACTCCAGTCCAGGCAGAGCTTTCGCCGTATCCTACGTACACACACACATGCTGGCTCGACGCACACACCAGCTGACAAATGTATACATCAGGCCACATATTACATAGGCTACGGCGAAAGCTCTACGTGGAGCCTCCACAGAACTGTAAAACAAGCTCAAGTGGCCTGATGTTTATACTTGTGCGCTGGTGTGTGCGTCGAGCCGGCAAGACGACCAGCCACGCTGAGGTGGTACTAAAATCTGCAACGGAAAATGGACGCAGTGTGCCGAGTCGAGTCGAGTCGAGTAGAGTTGAGGCGAGTCGAGCAGGTACCATGTAATGGAAAAACGCCATAAGTGTTCAGGGTCTTTGAGTGTCTGACTGCTGCAAACTTGGCAACTGAAATAAGCAAAGAAGTGACTAATAAAACCCATCATGTTTTTTTTGTCCTGATTTCAAACCAACAGTCTGACAGTTGGCTCTACTCTCGACTTCCCTCTTTGATGCAGTAATTCATGAAATGACAGAAAATTATACTGAATACAAAAAAACCCCATTTCCATTTAACCTCCAAACGAGTACGGAAACTGTGAAACTGCAAACTAAAATGACAACCAAGAGTGTCTTTCTCCTCCATCCTTGTATCCTTTCTTTATCTTTGATCTCATTTCTGTTTTCTACTTTGTTTCCGCATCCCTTCCCTTTCTAGTCAATGTGTCTTCTATCTTTTGTCCGTCCTTTTTGTTTCTGGCTCATTTCTTTTCTCCATATTTATTTATTTCTACCTGCATCTCTCTCTCTCAGTCTCTCTCTCTCTCAGTCTCTCCCTCTCTACCAGCCCTGATGTCCCATCAGTCTTTGTTCTTCCTCTCTGCAGCATCTACAGCCAGCGGGGAGGAAGAAGGACCAGACTTGCTGAGATCAAAGTTTACTCTACTACTTTATCTGAGTATGTGCATTTCTAAAACACAGTACAGATGGGTAGAGAAAGTTAGATATTCCCGGTAAAGTTTGGAAAAAAACGTACCTAGTCCATCAGTGGTTCAGTGTGAAAGCTACAAAACAGCATGACAATAAAGTCGAGCTGCAACATGTTTCCAAAAACTATGAACTTAAATAATCATGGGTTGGAAAATGAAATAAAAGGTTACAGATGTGTGAATAAATGTAATGAATAGAATGAAGAATGTATGCAATGCTGCCAGATCGCACTCAATAAATATGGAAGAAAAAAAATGATTGAACTGTCCGACTGTGTAAAAGAAAACGGGACCACCAGCTCAAGGCCTTGGTGGGACTTCTCACAAAAACGGGGTCAGCCCTATATTCCCACATTTCTAAGAATTCTTTTTCACTGAAAATTAGGCCCTATGTTCCCACATTTCTAAGATCTTTCTTAAAATTAGGCCCTATGTTCCCATATTTCTAAGATCTTTCTTAAAATTAGGCCCTATGTTCCCATATTTCTAAGATCTTTCTTAAAATTAGGCCCTATGTTCCCATATTTCTAAGATCTTTCTTAAAATTAGGCCCTATGTTCCCACATTTCTAAGATCTTTCTTAAAATTAGGCCCTATGTTCCCATATTTCTAAGATCTTTCTTAAAATTAGGCCCTATGTTCCCATATTTCTAGGACATTTTCAAAATTAGGTCTTGTGTTCCTACATTTCCCTTCCATTTAAGCCCTATCCTCCCACAACATTTTTAGGGTTAGGGGGATAAAATCTGATACAAATTTAAGAAAAAGGAAATGTGGAAACAAATTTTGAAAAGAATCTTAGAAATGTGGGAACATAGGGCTGTGGGAACATAGGCACGCTTCTAAAAAAACATCATCTGATACTTGAGTTCAAATATAAGTAGAGCAGTTCTCAGGGATGAAACCAATGCTGGAGGCAGTTTGGTAAAAAATATGGCTGACAATTTTCAGATTTTCTTGCCTCCTGTCTGTTTGTACAGCAGGAGATTGCCAAGGAGATAATTATGTATATATTATGAACAGAAGATGATTGCTCCCTTGTTGTTTTACACATTACACCTTGGCAAAATCCTGGATATACTTGGCACAGGATGAAGCTCTCTTTAAAATACATTTGGCTGCTAGAAAGAAAGCAATCACATCCACCCTCCAATCACGGACGAATGGACTGCAATTGAATAACTGAATAAAATGTTATTGAGAAACTGACCTTTACCTTGGGACTATGATGGAGGAGAAGAGGGAGAAGGACTTGTATAAAAGACTCAAGACACTCTGTAATAGTTTTCAGCTTGATTCTGCTTAATCGCCTCAGATCTTTGCTTGAATAAGAGATCGTATTGCACCATTTTGGTCTCCCTAAAAATTCATTGATTCTTTAACCGCACCAAAGAAATTCCCCAACACAAACAATATGTAAAAAAACTGGACAAATTCACTCTACAAAGATGTAACCAAAGATCTTCTATACTAAAGACAGCACATTTCAAGCAGCGCCAACGGTATGAAACGGTCCCCACTTCCTGTCTCCTAAAGGGGCGTGGCCTCATTTGAACGTGTAGTGAACGTCATGTGGATGGATGAAAAGTTATATTTGTATAATTTATTAACATATTCTTTTGCAAACGTTACATATTTACACAGCTAAAAGACATATTAGGCATCACGGAGATTAATTTTGTTTTGGGCGTTCATGAACGTTAGCTGACGTTAGCTTCTCTGTGTTGCCAGATCTCGCGAGAGTTCAGTCCTGAGACAGAAACAGGTCTCAAACAAAGTTAATTTTCTCCTGATGTGTCCGTCTGAAAACTGCTATTTTAGTGTCAGAATGTTCTGGAGATATGTGGCTTGTGAGAAATGGGTCCAATATTTACTCTGGTGACTACGGGACGAAAGAATTGCTGATAATCTGTGTTCACTTCTCCTGTTGGAATCAATACACTCGGACCTGCCGCTAGTCTCCTTAAAAGGCCGTGGCGGAGCCCACGTGATACAGATACAGGAAACTACTCTGAGTCGGGCTGTCTCGGTTCTAAACAAGGTGGAAAGCCAGCTTCCGCAAAGCGTAGCTCCTATGGCGCCATTCTGATGCTAACAAGCGATCACCCCCCCGTTAGCATCCCATTGACTGCCATTCATTTTGACGTCACTTTGACAGAGAATAACTTTACCTCTGAAGCGTTTAAAGACTATTTGTCCATTGTTTATTTCTAAAGAAACACGACACTGTATAAAAGGCTCCATTACCTTGTACCTCACGTTATGGCTCCGTAGCAGACGTTTTTATAAAAATAGGCTAACGATTGTGTCATAACCACGAGACTTACTGTCTCATAGTAGAGGAATTACCGTATAGTACAGGAGAAGCTCTCAGGCAGTTTGGACTTCCATTAGCTGTTTAAGTTTAATTACTAATGTTAACTATCATTTTAGTGATCAATAATTAGCCTGTGTCTATGTTATCTCCTTACATATACCTACGCTCTCCGTCTCTGCTAGATTGGGAATGATTGAGATTTCTCTTGGCACAGCTACCAGAAGACTTCCAACTTTCAGACAGGTTGCTCACGTCACATCTACGTCTTCAAGCTCAGTTGGAGGCTGCTCAGTAACGCTCAGCCATCACCGGGAAAGATCTTCTAATATCCTTCACTGGTCTCCGTTGAAAACAACGGCATCACTCTGTCCATTTATTTTACTGTCTATGGTTCTAAACCGTCTGGTGTAACCAATTACATATCTTATTGAAAGATGGTCCTGTGCAATAAAAACAAGAGATGCACTCACTTTTTACTGTCACACATTTCATCACCCACACACTTTCACTGTTAAATTGAATGCAGTATAGAGGTATATGAATAATGTCTTTGTCATTATGTATTTTTGTTTTGTTTGTTGTTTTGTCAATGTATATATCACCATTATGTGTACCTTTTAATTTATAGTGAATGAGTGCTGTATGACTGCTGGCTGTATTTATGTTAGTCTAGGGACTGCAGATGAAAAGTAGTTATTTTTACTAATTCTGACATATTTACATGTTTTTTTTATACAACAATGTTCATAAATATGCGTGTTCCCTATTAAATAAACCCATAAAATAAAAATAAAATAAAGTAATGTCTTGCCTGTGTAAACCAACTCATTAAGCTTACATTTACCAATAAAAAAATAAAAAAACAAAAATTAAAGGACGAATCTTATAGGAATAAATCATAATATGCTTTAAATGAGGCCTGTAAAAATCACAATCAGCCATAAATCAATGAATGATCCTTCCATCTAAGGAATAATTCATGTCTGAACTTCAAAATGTTAAAAAGTGTCTGCTGACAGCTTAGAAAGTTATGTCCCTGAGCTCCATCTTTTACCTGTCCAGAAATACAAAGAGACTCAGACAAACAAGCCAACCAAAAGCAGTTAAAATAATTCAAGTCATGCACACTTTTTGCACTTTCACTTCAAAACACAAGACAGACTAATCAGTCATTAAATGTGTCGTCTAGCAGTCGTCCATTGTCGACCAACGATCAATTGTCTCCAGCACAATGTCTGGTATTTAACGTTCATTACAGGACTCAGGCTTGATGCTGAGTTGAGTTGGTCGATATCTTTTTAGGTTTTATTCCCCTGGAAGTCCAGATTTAAAGTGATGAAACTTCTACAGGAACTTGAGCTCTTTCTTATTCGGACACCAACTTATTTTACCAGATGTAATCGACTTTAAAAAACAAGACGGAAAGAAAAGACTGATGAGAGATGAAAAAGAAGGACATTTAATCAATGAAACGCGGAGGGATGGAGTAACAGGAAGGCGGGAAGAAACAAAGTGGTGAAGAATGAAGGAAAAAAAGGATGACAGGAGGGAAGGACCAATGATAACGGGAGCATGCCTATGTTCCCACAGCCCAATGTTCCCACAGCCCTATGGTCCCACAGCCCAATGTTCCCACAGCCCAATGTTCCCACAGCCCTATGGTCCCACAGCCCTATGGTCCCACAGCCCAATGTTCCCACAGCCCTATGTTCCCACAGCCCTATGTTCCCACAGCCCAATGTTCCCACAGCCCATTGTTCCCACAGCCCTATGTTCCTACAGCCCTATGTTCCCACAGCCCAATGTTCCTACAGCCCTATGTTCCTACAGCCCTATGTTGCCACAGCTCAATGTTCCCACAGCCCAATGTTCCCACAGCCCAATGTTCCCACAGCCCTATGTTCCCACAGCCCAATGTTCCCACAGCCCAATGTTCCCACAGCCCAATGTTCCCACAGCCCAATGTTCCCACAGCCCAATGTTCCCACAGCCCAATGGTCCCACAGCCCTATGGTCCCACAGCCCTATGTTGCCACAGCTCAAAGTTCCCACAGCCCTATGTTCCCACAGCCCAATGTTCCCACAGCCCTATGTTCCCACAGCCCAATGTTCCCACAGCCCAATGTTCCCACAGCCCAATGTTCCCACAGCCCTATGTTCCCACAGCCATATGTTCCCACAGCCATATGTTCCCACAGCCCTATGTTCCCACAGCCCAATTGTCCCACATTTCTAAGAATCTTTTCAAAATTAGGCCCTATGTTCCCACATTTCTAAGATTGTTTTTCCAAAATTAGGCCCTATGTTCACGTAACCCCTAACCCACCCTAACCCTAACCCTTGAAGGGAAATGTAGGAACACAAGACCTACTTTTGAAAATGTCCTAGAAATATGGGAACATAGGGCTGTGGGAATATAGGGCCTAATTTTAAGAAAAATCTTTAAAAATGTGGGACCATTGGGCTGACCCCATGACAACAAGACAGAAAATAGGAAAAACAAACGTGAGAGTTTGTGGCAAAGAAAGAGACAATGCGTGACTCGAGAGAGATGACTGTGATTCTCTGCTTCAGGCTACTGCTAACCTCTTCTCACACACAAATCTCACAGGAAAACACTGACTCAAACCTGTGTTAACTTCCCCTCAAAGATCTTTATACTGTCTATTCAAAATCGTATTAAATGTAGTAGAACACTGGTTCTCAAGCTTTTGTCAATAATGTTCCCCCTTTGAACTGTTTTTTTAAGACATGTACCCCCTAACCAGCGCGAATAATTTTTGGTAGAAAAAATAAATCTATATAAAGAGGAAGAATACAGCGATGTCAGAGATAGATTTACTAAACAACAGCCTTGGACCTGGAAAACATTTAAATGATGATGGAAAAAACCTTGGGAAAAGACGGTAGAAAGAAGGAACTAAGAAAAAAAATTCAAATAAGTGATCAACTGTGAAAAAAGTGACAAAAACGTTGAAAAAAAGCGACAAACTTGGAGGAAAAAAAGCCAGTAGAAGTAACTACAGCCTTGTAACTAAAAAACATTTAGCAAAAAATGTCACGTACCCCCTGCAGTCCTCCAGAGTACCCCTAAGGTGACACGTACCCTCTGCAGTCCTCCAAAGTACCTCTAGGGGGACAAATACCCCCATTTGAGAAACACTGTAGTAGAATATATCAACTGTCCATAGAGTCCATGTCCATTCTACCTGTAGAAGCTAGAAGTCCGTATGAAATCAATCTTGTTTTAAGAAAAACATGTTTTATTCGTGATCTTATGGAGAAAAACTACACTACCCACAATCCTAAGAGTAACAGTGACATCTCTGATTGGTCCAAGTCATTGTTACCATAGAAACGCTTACCGTACTCGCGAAACCGCAAACCATTTAAGGTCTATGATGGTATGACGGTCTTGTACACTTCCAGATCCAGAGCCGTTATCAAAAAGTGGGCGGTCACTGTTGAGCTCTATTGAGTTGATCTATTATCTCATATTGGACATATCTAGGAAATTAAAATCTGTTTTTTCTTGGTATGGGAATTGGTGCTAACGTT
>NC_050173.1:46679119-46699119 GCF_008315115.2 Sander lucioperca | reverse complement strand
GATAAGACTCAGAGCTAACACAGTTTGTCACAGTTCAAGAGAAACCCCTCGTATAGAAGCAGAAGCTGTGAGAGCAGGGATGGTCAATTTTCCAAAATTGAACAAAGCATTGGCAACATACAATCAGATAACTGCTACATCAATGTCAAAGCTCTTATTTTGTCAGGGTTTTACTCCTGCTGCTGAAAATAAAAATAACATTGAAGTTAAATGAGAACTCAGATTGCAACAAGTCCTCCAAACCAATACGCCGATATCCGTCATTTACAGTATGTCTTCCCTCTAATACGACCTACGGGAGAGTTTTCTGTCCTCATATCTAAACCAAAGAACGTAACGGTCAAGTTTTTAAAAGATTGGGGATTGTGATGCAGACTTTCCACTTTGCAACTTTGGTCCATAAAAAAACCCCAGAAAAACTCCGGTCTCCTGTGTTTGTCTGACCCATCCTCCGCCCCAACCTGCCTCCTTATGAGGAACTTGGCGCTTTTACACCTTACCACATGAGTCATAATTGCTGCTTTTCCGGGGAAGGACAGTCTCTTATTTGGATTTTACCAGGACCTTTTAGCAAAGCTCAGTTACTCACATCTTATATTCCTTTAACTGTGAAACTGGTGAAAATGGAGCAATTATCTGCTGAAAATTGAAAGATTTCTGAGCTGGGCTAAGATCCTACCGTCCGTGTCTACAATGTTTAAATTAACTACCCCCAGGATGTGTCTAATCTCTGAAACCCCTGGCTGCTAGATTAAAACCAGCACACTGAGACTGTACTGCTGTTTATCAAGACTTTTTTCTCCGCTTGATGAATTTTAAACTTAATTCCTAACTTGAGCATGGCTGCTGTGTATCCGAGGTGCTGCACTGAAAATGATCTTCTTCACACTCCAATTCATGCAATTTACATGTATTAATGTATTTAAAGATTTAACACTTTAATAAATGGACTGTGAAGTGTCTGAAAGATCTTCATCAGTGTGGATTCGACTGAAAGACTCTCATTCAACATCGACTTTGCGCTAAAGGCTGCCTGTTTTACATCTGGCTGGGGGACTACCGATGAAAATTAGCACTTTCGAGCTAACTCGGGCACATTTACATTGTTTTAAGGTTGACTAATGTCCACTGTCCCCTTTCAAATAAAGAAATAAATCAAAAATAAATCAAAAATCCAAACTGCTTTGGAAAACAGGCCGACAGTGATGTAAAGGGGAGCGTGCCTATGGTCCCACAGCCCTATGTTTCCACAGCACTATGTTCCCACAGCACTATGTTCCCACAGCCCAATGGTCCCACAGCCCAATGGTCCCACAGCCCTATGTTCCCACAGCCCTATGTTCCCACAGCCCAATGGTCCCACAGCCCAATGGTCCCACAGCCGTATGTTCCCACAGCCCTATGTTCCCACAGCCCAATGGTCCCACAGCCCAATGGTCCCACAGCCCAATGGTCCCACAGCCCAATGGTCCCACAGCCGTATGTTCCCACAGCCCTATGTTCCCACAGCCCAATGGTCCCACAGCCCAATGGTCCCACAGCCGTATGTTCCCACAGCCCTATGTTCCCACAGCCCAATGGTCCCACAGCCCAATGGTCCCACAGCCCAATGGTCCCACAGCCCAATGGTCCCACAGCCCTATGTTCCCACAGCCCAATGTTCCCACAGCCCTATGTTCCCACAGCCCAATGTTCCCACAGCCCTATGGTCCCACAGCCCTATGGTCCCACAGCCCTATGGTCCCACAGGTCTATGTTCCCAAAGCCCTATGTTCCCACATTTACTTTTTCATAAATTTGTACCAGATTTTATCCCCCTTTCTCCCAATTTGGTAGCCAATTACACCCAACCTATTATCCAGTAGCAATGGACTACAGATGGGGGAGTAGGGATAGGGAGTTGGGTTGGGAACCGGAGGGTTGCTAGTTCAAGTCCCCGTATGGACCAAAGTATGGTGGTGGACTGGTAGCTGGAGAGGTGCCAGTTCACCTCCTGGGCACTGCCAAGGTGCTCTTGAGCAAGGCACCGAACCCCCAACTGCTCGGGGCGCCTTTCCATGTGCAGCCCCCTCACTCTGACATCTCTCCATTAGTGCATGTAGAGGTACTGAGCATGTGTGTGTAATTAAGGATTAATAAAGTATACATTACATTAACCCTAACATAGGACCTAATTTTCAGTGAAAAAAGGTTTTCTTAGAAATGTGGGAACATAGGGCTGATCCCATGTAAAGTGTGTGTGTGTGTGTGTGTGTGTGTGTGAAAGTGGTCTGGTCCTTTAAACGCTCTCTTCAGGAATCAGGGAAGAAAGTGGGAACAGGAAAACGTTTTGTGTGAAGTGTCGTATTTACCAGCAGACACAAACAAGACAAGACATGAAATGATATTAAAAAAAAAATAGAAAGAAATAAAACGCTGTCATGGAGCTTCACAGCGCTCTGTCACGTCTACGACAGCGAGGAGGAGAACGGGAAGAAAGAGAGCAGAGAATAAAGGCAGGAGTCTTCACTGACCGTCAGTAAAAACAAACCTGCCCGTCACTCTGTCACGGAGAAAGACGCTCGGAACAGAAAACCAAACTGACAAGAGGCAGCAGGTACACGAGGCGGGAGACACAGAACAAGAAGTCAAACACTGTCTGTCTGTCTGTCTGTCTGTCTGTCCTCGTCCACTCACAGTGTACTGACGGAGACACGAGGAGCGACGGCCAAAGGGTGTTTTCAATTAGGTCTTCATTTCAACATCAAGGTAATCTTTATTTTCCAATAGTCAAGGATACACAGAGATCATATAAAAACAGATACAAATATCATATTAATATGAATACATTGATATTCCATATGCCATTCCCACCATTTACACACACACACACACACACACACACACACACAGGGAGAGCATTTCCAAACAACCTCACTCAGACATATACTTCCACAGACACACACACACACACACACACACACAGGTACAGACTCATACTACATACTGTGATGTGCAGTGGGCAGATGAACAAACAACCTGAAGCTACGGCCACAAACCGTAGGGATCAAAAAGACAGATGAAATATTAAAAAAAAAGGCTAAAAGATGTGCAGTGGTTGGACTTGTTTTGGCTGACACATTTAAGGATTAGAAATTATATGTTGACACGTTATTATCTTTATGTTATGGGTCTTTTTACAGCTAGTATTGCAGGATGATTCCAGTCCGTTCTCACCCTGAAAACGACCATATGGGTCGATATAACTAACAGTTATGTTTCCTGTTACTGAAAGTTCTTGTGACTGTGGTAAATATTGTAAGAGCAAACAAGGTAGTTAGGTGAGAAAGTTAAAAGAGCGCCAAATTCTGTGTAAGGAGGCCAGTAGGGCTCAAACAAACTCGTGACTTTCACTAAAATAGGGATGTAATGGGATGGATGTGTTTGCGTCATGGACTAGGGTCCGTAAAACATTTGTTCATTAAAAATTACAGACTTTTAGTTTCCCACGGGTGGATGGGTCAAACAAACACAGGACTTTTGTCCTCCTCCTGTTGTCCTCGGGTCAAATTTCACCCATTTTCAAAAAGTCTGAAATTTGGGTTTCTTTCAACCAAATTGTCAAAAAAATAAATAACGTGGATGCTTCCATACAACGCGCTTCACGAGTAAAATGAATGATCAGTTCACTACTTTCATTGAATTTGGATGTTTCATAAAATTTTATAGCATTTGAAAAAAAATAATGAAACAATGTTGAAAAAAGTGACAAAAATGTCGGGAAAAAGTACTAAAACGTCAAAAAAATTCGGAAAAAGTGTTGAAAAGTACGACCAAATAGTTTTAATTTTAGACCCAGAAAAACTAAACGTTGCATGGTCGACGGGACGACAACACAAGGGTTAATTCATAGATATAGAACAATATATTCTATATCTATGGGTTAATTAAGGAGACCCGAGTATGTTTGCTGAAAAGTCAATAGTTATTTTAACGACTGATGTTTTACGGATCTTAGTTGCTGACGCAAAGACGTCCGTTATTTTATTTTAGTAGTTCTACGTGACCCATTTTATGCCAATCCCTAATGTTTTACTAACCCTACTAAGGATTTTTTTGGCTAAACTTTACTAGTTCAGTTCTACAACGTTTACAACGTGTTTACAATGCGTTTACAACTGCGATCGTTACGGTAAGCAGAGCAGTCACAACTACACTTACATGATTAAACCGGCACTGTGCGGCAATAAATGGACGTTTTGGGAGTCTTTGGAAATCAACATATAATTTATAATTAAAGTTTTTTAGGTATAAGGATGTGGATGAGGATCTTTCTTTCACTTTTGTTCCCTTCAACTTCATATAATGTTGCACTCTGTCTGTTGGCATATTTCAGTCCCTCCAGAAAAAAGCATTTATGTGATCTCATAATTCAATGCATAATCAGCCAAAGTCTGCATATTTATGCGGGGGCGTATATAAATCCGCCGCACTTTCGCTGCATAAATTGCCGATTTCCGCTCAAAATATGCAGGGCTTGCATGATTTCATAATCCCCGCATTTTCGTTGCAAAACAGTCTCATATATCTTGGCAGAAAGTTTAAAAAAGTTGCGTTTACTTCACACCATGGGAATGTTATGAAGCGACGTAATTACGCGACGTGAACATCATTGAAAAGCTGCAAACCCCGCGATGAAGCCATGATGAAACCGCAGCTTTTGCAAGTTCCCGCAATTTCATCGCATAAAATTGCATAAATATCCCGCATATTCCATCACATTTTTTAAGAAAACGTGTGGCATAATCAAGGATTTTTGCCCACAACAATCACAAAAAACTCTGCATTTTCTGATATACATGAATGTGTGTCTACATGAGCAGCTGCATGCATAATAACTAAATGGCAGCGCTGCAGAGCTCATTAGTGATCTTTAGTATCTTACAACCATTTCCATCAGCACTATCTGTCATTCACTGACTTTTGACTGGATATTTTGGACCATAATTTGACAAAAGCAGGCCCTCTTCTCAGTCTAACGCACCGTCAGTGGGACTTTTTCTTCATTTCAATGTTTAACTGGCTTTATATTCTGATTTCACACTCTGCCGAGACTCGCTGGTTTGACATTCTAAACTCATATTCAGGTTCAAGTTTTCAGCAGCAGTCTCACGGTGACTCTGTCGTCCTGAAACATCGTCTGCAAACAGATCTGAAGCATTAGCGGCAGTGGGGGAAGGAGGAGGAGGAACAAAACCCCCCAAAAAAGTCGACTACATAATGGCAGAGGTCAGACGGAGGTTTGGGAGACAGTTTGCAGCGTGGGTCCGTCCGTCCACGCTCTCCTGGTCAAACCTGGCGAACGTCAACGCACATGAGCCACCTATCCTACCACACACACAAACACACACACACACACACACACACCTCTCTAAACGGGTGAAGCGATGCAGAAAATGGGATTCAGTTTTGTCCCTCTGCAACCTTGCCTTCACTCATTTAGATGCGTTAACTTATTTGAACGGGACGCTTTTCACACTCAAATGATGCTGCTGTACCTCTCTATCACACACACACACACAAACACACTCACACACACTGTTTCCCCTCACACTGAGTTGGGGGAATTTCACACTCTATATAGGCCATCATTATTGGAAATGAAGAAACACCTCCTCGTTTAGAGATGCGGTTTGTTGCCACATCTCATTTCCACTCGGCCTCTGAGTGCATTTTATCTTCTGCGAGATAAGCAGGATAAAGAAAGCTCTTATCTGCAGAGTGCTAAGTGGATGAGGAGCCGCACTGTACGCCATGTACGCGCTGTGTACTCGGCTGGGTAAAGTGAACAAATAAGGCTGATACCGGCTAAATCTAATACTGCTCCCGGGCACATTACACCCAGAATGCAATGTGGCAGACGATTCCTTCAGCGGAGGAGATACGACGCACTCGGCGCTCAAATGAAGCGGAAAGTTTGGACCAACAGGGGAGAGGAGGAGGGACTGTGCGGATTCATTTTGACATTTTGTTTTGTCTGTGTGTGTGTGTGTGTGTGTGTGTGTGTGTGTGTGTGTAGGGGTTGTTCCTGATAAAAGCCTGAAAAATCGATCACAGTGACGACCTGTCGACGCAGCAGTGGCCTCATTACAGCTGTGTTTATACGGAAAACTCAAAGAAAAAGATTCACATATTTGCACAATAAAAAGCCTGCAGATTTTATGGGACGTTTGCTTTTCCAATCCTATTAATCTCACAGAAAATCAACTGTGTCCTGTCTGAAGTTCTATACTTAAAAATCAACTAAATAACTTAGATGTGCAACGACAACACTGATTCTCCACATCAGGACACCCTGAATTACAGCAGACGTCTCCTTTTGCTGCAGGAAGCACAACATTTAGCTTCTTTCAAGCCGTAACAGTCGACCTGTCCGAGCCTCCACCTAAACTCTCACTGCTAAACCAAAACAAGAGCACAGACAACACACAATCATCGGCATATTAGCTTGCTATTCTGGCTAATTTAGTAATTCATTCGTTTTAGAGGTAGCAGGAGTACATTTTGACCTGTTGTTGGCAATAGATGAAAAGTCGGAGAGGATCACCAAAGACGGCAGGGTTCATCCTCTGGTGACCATTGAGACAGAGCGCATAGCGTCATACTCTGAAAGCCACACCCACCGGGGAGGGAAACTCTCCGCTCTCCGTTGACTTGTACTGCGTGAAGGTTTCCTCCTCGTTAATTTCTTCTGCTAGCAAACAACAGAAAAATGCCTAAAAGCTGCTGTTTGGTGATATTCACTACCAACAACGTAAAGAACCCATAACTGAAGATTTTATAAGCTGCTGTCCCCAAAAACTGAGCTTTTATGAAGACAAAAGTGGAAACAGACGTGAGGAATCAGCAGGGAGAATGGGAAGACACTAAGCTAACGTTATGCCCAACGTTAACATTTGCAGCAAGCATTTTGTTACCAAGTCAAATATCCAAATGTTAGTTTTAGCACAACTATATGTCTGTAAGTTAAGCTAAATCATTTTGTTACCAAGTCAAATATCCAAATGTTAGTTTTAACATAACTATGTGTCTGTAAGTTAAGCTAACACACCTAATGTCGGCCATAACGTTAGCTTAGTGTCAGGATAGTCTCCCCATTCTCTCTGCTGATTCCTCACGTCTGTTTCCACTTTTGTCTTCATAAAAGCTCAGTTTTTGGGGACGGCAGCTTATAAAATCTTCAGTTATGAGTTCTTTACATTGTTGGTAGTGAATATCACCACACAGCAGCTTTTAGGCATTCTTCTGTTGTTTGCTAGCAGATGAAATGGATGACAAAAGGGTCATGCTGTTCGAGACATAATTCAACACAGCTGGGTTTTTTTTTTTTTTTAATAAACTACAAGATAAACTACACGTACGGTATCAAAGCCTGGCTCTGCCGTCTTTCGTCCTAAGCAGTGTTAAACAGCTCGCCCTCTGGCAGCCATGTTGGAAGTCTCTCATCAGCAGCAGCTGATCGAGTCCCTGAACACCAATCTGCCGGCGTTCACAGTTAGTTCAGGTTACGTTTGATCGCTTTGGACGGGTGCTCTTGGAGCGACTGTGTCCCTGCTGCTGCCGTGTCATTTCCTGTATCAGCTCAAACACACACACCCACCCACGCATGCACGCACACACACACACACGGTGCTCCTAATAGACCCGTCAGCACGGTCAACATTGCAGCAGGCAGACACAGATTCAAACCAGATGTTCGGAGGCAGAGAGAAGTGTGAGCTTCAGATGCTGCTGTGTGGCCGCAGAGAGAGCGTTCGCCTTCCTCGGCCGCTCTAATTGGCTGGTGCCCACTGGAGCCAGGTCATTAAGAGTCACCTCTACGCCCGTTAGATATGGAGATTTACAGGAAGGAAGAAGGGACATTTCTCTTCTTATATTTTGTGTTTTCTTTTTGACCTTTATGTGACAAGGATGTGCTCTGGAGATCCAGATCGCTCTTTGGGAGAGGCTGCTTTACTAGAGTAGAGCTGCAAAGATTAATCCAATAATCGATTAGTGGTCAACTATTAAATTAATCTCCAACTATTTTTGATAATTGATTCGGTTTAAGTCATTGTTTATGAAAAAATAAGTCTAAATTCTAGGATGTCAGCTCCTTAAATGTGAATATCTTCTAGTTTCTTCTCTCCTCTGTGACAGTAAACTGAATATCTTTGAGTTGTGGACAAAACAAGACATTTGAGGACGTCATGTTGGGCTTTTTGGGAAACACTGATCCACATTTTTCACCATTTTCTGACATTTTATAAACCAAACAGCTAATCCATTAATCTACAAAAAACTCGGCAGATTAATCGTCAATGAAAATAAGTTGTCAATTCGTTTAATAACTAATCGATTAATCGATTTATCTTTGCAGCTCTAAAACAATCCCAACTCACTAACTAACTAGCCTTTTCGGGAGCGTGCCTATGTTCCCATATTTCTAACATTTTTTTTTCCAAAATTAGGCCCTATGTTCCCACATTTCACAGATTTTATCCCCCTAACCCTAACCCTAAAAAATGTTGTGGGAGGATAGCGCTTAAACTGAAGGGAAATGTAGGAACACAAGACCTAATTTTGAAATCTAGAAATGTGGGAACATAGGGCTGTGGGAACATAGGACTGACCCTGCCTTTTCTAGAGCTTTCTGCCCTGATGATCTGCAGATTGCTCTGTTATATGTTCAAATTTTCAGTTAAGACCGTTTTTTTGTTTTTGTTTTTTGAACATATTCAATCCAAATCTACAAAATGAAACAAACAAAACAAACAAAATGAAAAAGATTTTGTCAGTTACATACTGTATAATTATATGAATGCCAAAATATTGATGGCTTTCAGCCATTTAAACTACAAGTCCAGCGCACCTGCAGAGCAGCGGCTCCACACGAAACCACAAGAGCCTGTCAGCTCTCACAATTAGGTGTTATTACTGACATCGAACATGAGCTGGGATGCTAAGAATATCTGTTTAGTTTAGTAATAAAATCCTAACGTACTATGGAGCATCTTGTCTTGCCTACGTGGTCAACATCAGCCAACGTGGCGAATACGACGTATGGCACTCAGCAACGCATTCTCATGAACGAACTCATATGATATCGTAGGAAAACTTGTGCACAAGGATTTGTATGATATCCTACGGAATTATGGCGACTGCCGACCGGTCGCATGACAGTTAAGTTTAGCGGTCTTTACAGTTAAATGTAGCCGAGAAAAGGTGACTGTGAGCCGGGTACAGAGCACCGTAAAGTTAGGGTCGTTTCAGTGGCCGTTGCTGTTGAGTTTAGCTGACAAAAGGTGGCCGCCATGCAGCGACAACAGTTAAGTTTAGCCACCAAAATGACTAGTTAAGTCTTAACTAGTTAAGATTGTGATTTGGGTTAAAACACTGGTTCCCTTAAATGGTACTCCTGGGACATGAACACCTGTTTCCTGGGTGAAAGTCTTGTGTTTTCTCCTTAACTTCCTCAGGACATGAACACCTGTTTCCTGGGTGAAAGTCTTGTGTTTTCTCCTTAACTTCTTCAGGACATGAACACCTGTTTCCTGGGTGAAAGTCTTGTGTTTTCTCCTTAACTTCTTCAGGACATGAACACCTGTTTCCTGGGTGAAAGTCTTGTGTTTTCTCCTTAACTTCCTCAGGACATGAACACCTGTTTCCTGGGTGAAAGTCTTGTGTTTTCCTCTTAACTTCTTCCACGACGGGCACCCGGAAAGCTCAGCTGGTCGAGCGGGCGCCCATACATAGAGGTTTACTTCTCGACGCAGCGGCCGCGGGTTCGACTCCGACCTGCGGCCCTTTGCTGCATGTCATTCCCCCCTCTCAGCTGTCCTGTCTTTAAAGGCCTAAAAATGGCCAAAAAATAATCTTACCCAACTTCTTCCACGACACAAACTCGGCTCCCCGGCTCCCCGGCTTGAAAGCCCTGTGTTTTAGGACCCATCCTTCCACCCCAAGCTCCTCCCAATGTGTTTCTTTGCGCTCCTATACAGCAGCAGTCAATGTGGCGCGTACAGTGATAAATAAGTTGAATTACAGTGCATTACTTTCCGTAGCTATATGTACGAAGAGTTCATGGGAACAGCCTGGACTCACCAAGCGATACAAGCGGTCTGATTGGGTTCAGGACTGGTTTCGCCAGTCGGAACATTGAGCCCTGGAGCTGAGAGCATCAGATTGTGCTGAAACGAGGGGGAAGAAACAGAGCATACATCTCGCTGCTCTGTCTTTTTTTCCCATCAGCCCTCTCGATCACGATGACAGTTGGTGTGCAGACGTGTAAAACTCAGAATGAAAGGATTACAACAACGCAGGCTACAGTGACACAGCAAAAGAAAAAGAAGTCTTCAACTGAAGCAGACACTCCTCGATGTTCAGAAGCATTTAAACTCGCTGCTGTCTGTAAATCCCAGACGTTTTCAGAGCTCTATGACAAACTTACACCTAGTGCATGCTGGGATAAGAAGCATCCTGTGGCCGTGAAAAGCATCAAGAGGATATAGAAGGTAGATGGATGGATCATTTAAATGCAAATTGAATTAATCACTTTATAAAAATGTTTCTTAATTCATTAATTAAGCAATCAATTCAAATGAAGAGGGGGAAGGCCATAATTAACGTGCAGCCTCTGACCTCCTGCCCACATTAATGCTGCTTTATGGAGCTCTGTGCAATGAGGAGTCTCTTTGTAAAGTGACATCGGTGACTTGAGTAAATGTGAAGATACACGTGACGGAGGCTGAAAAAGCCTCGCTGTCATGTGAGTGAAATGACGGGGGCGGGATAATGAAGGGACTTTTATGCAAAGAGGCTGGTGTCACAGCGAATAGGCTCGCGCCTGCTTGTCTCTGTGAAGTTATAATGATGCATGAAGGGCTCCTTCATGTTTATGACATGATTGTGAGTGATTTATTGGCACCCCGTGGTAATTAACATCAGATTATCTTCTCCGGGAAGCTGTGAAGTCTCACGTTGCTGCTGCCGTTGCTGGAAGTTCACTGTTAGCACTTAACAATACAGACAAGCTTCTGGAGGGATCCATTAGCACCTATCCATATGTTAAACAGCAGCCACTGTATCCGATCTTACCTCCTCCAACCATTATCAACCATTATTCAACCAGGCAGCCGCATTAAGTTCACAGTTTTTCACTGAAAAGCGCTCCAAGGAGCGACTGAGCGTGCTGCAAAGACACATCTGTCTGCGCCAGGCATTTAGGCTCATACTCAACCTGCCACATTTATTCATATTAACTTTGAACTCTGACAGACCCATCGCCGGTTTAAAGGGATAGTTCAGATATTTTGAAGTGTGTTTGTATGCAGGGCCTGAAGTTAACTTTTTTGGCCACCAGCCGCTGTGGCAGGTGGATTTTAAGGGAGCGTGCCTATGTTCCCACATTTCTAAGATTGTTTTTCCAAAATTAGACCCTATGTTCCCACAGTTCGCACATTTCTAAGATTTATTTTCCAAAATTAGGCACTATGTTCCCACAGTTCGGACATTTCTAAGATTTTTTTTTTCCCAAATTAGGCCCTATGTTCCCACATTTCCTTTTTCATGAATTTGTATCAGATTTTATCTCCCTAACCCTAACCCTAAAAAATCTTCTGGAAGGATAGGGCTTAAATTGAAGGGAAATGAAGGAACACAAGACCTTATGTTGAAAATGTGGGAACATAGGGCTGTGGGAACATATGGCTGACCCCGATTTTAAAATCCATTAGCCACACAGGCTTTTTACCAGCCAATTGTTTTTTTTTGCCTCATGAAGGTGAAATACAGTAGCAGTACAGCGCACCATTCTTAAACTTGTTAAGAATACACATTTAAGTGCTGTGAAGTTATTAACGAAATCAATGTAATTAATGATTTAACTTCACTTTCTTTAACTCCAGGATCAGACTAAACAAATTCAGCCCGACTTTGACCGACCCGACAGACATGTTGCAGACCAACGTTCAGAGTCATGCCCGATTATGAGGGTTGGGACGGACAAACGTGCGTCTACAGCTCTTGTAGTGTGACGTAACCAAAGATCAGCGACCTAACGTCTGGGACGCTTCGCTACCACGACGCAGAAAGTCAACATGTCAGATTTTTTGTCTTTTTCCGCCTAGTGTGACATGTTCTACGACATGTTGCTTGTCGTTGACCAATATGAAGAGAGATTGCTCGCCCCCCCCCCCGAGAGCGCTCTCTGGCGCACGTATGTAACCATGGTGAAAAGATGGAGAGGTGCTACTGCTGCTGTCCGGTGGAGGAAAGATACACACAGCGCCCATACAGGCTTGTTTTCACGGCAGGGGTCGCCCCGCTTGCCAGCATATGTATTGTCCAAATCTTGCTTGCACTGTCTATATTGTTGTTTTTTGTTGTCTGTATCTGGCTAGCCCATACTAATGTCCTGTACCTATGTTTTGTCCTCATGTGCTGTAACTGAATTGTTGTTTTAGCTGTCCGTATCTCTCTAGTCCATGCAGATGTCCTGTACAAATGTTTCTGTCCTTATGTACTGTAAGTTGTGTTTAATGTTGTTAATGTTTCTGCAGAACAGGAACCTGCTGGAAACCAGTTTTTAAACTGAGTCAGGCCCGTTTATATTGTAATGTAATGTTACTTTTAACTTTCCTGTATAACAAAAGAAAGAAAGAAAGCATTGCACGCTAGTGGCCTCGCCACTAGCAGTTATCAGTTTCTCTTCACTGACTACTGGCAAGCAAAGAAAACAGCCTACTATACTACACTGTCTGTCTAGTCTGACTGTCGTGAAAGACATGGCATAAGCCATACACACGTCAGTCACTGCAGTACATTTCTTCTGTTCTGATGTCATAAAGCTGCCACTCATGAACCTCGCCGTTGTCACCAACTGTCCACTTGGTACAAAAATGTCTTCCTTTTCTTTTCCTCAAGTCCTCCTCCTCATGTTTTTTGTTGGTAGCTTGTTTCAGTCGGCCTCGTCTCCCCAATAACGTGCTGCCACATTTTTAAACTCAAATGGTGATGTGCTGTTTTGTGATGTTTTTATGTCAAAAACATAAAAGTGCATGCAGTGCGCTGCTCATTTAATGTGGTCATAAATCTGTGAAATGTTGATGTAATATATTAGTATACAATGTATTTGCTGCATGCTTGTGTAACTCACACTATGTAGTTTTTAATATTTATTTTAATACTACACATATTGTTATGGCTTTGACTGTGATAATTATGTATGTAACTTAACTCGCTGCATTGTCCCTGACAAATAAACTAATTAACAAAAAAAAAATAAAATCCATGGAAATGGCAGACTTGGTTGAGAAAGACACTACAGTTCCAGGCTGGGTTACAAAGCTGCTGAAAGGCCTACGATCACACAGAATACCTCTTTGGAAAGGCCCATATGTTATCTTCCATGCTAAATGTTCAGAAGGATGCTACATTGAATCAGTGCAGAGATATTGAACATTACGTAACTTGCTTTATGGATTCATGATTATGGATTATTTTGTACAAAGACACTGTAGTCCCAGGCTGGATGAAAACGCTTCTGAAAGGCCTACGATCGCATTGAGGACCTCGTAGAAACGACACAAAGTTTTAAATACGTCAGAATAAATTTGGACTGAACGGGTCTAAATAGCTTTCAGAGTGCCAGGCCGAAAGGATTTAATGTACCCTGATAATGCTGCATATTACAAGAATCTTATTATATTTGTACAACACTTAAAGTACTCAACAAAACTAGCATCCGCTTCTGCAATCGGAGAGAAACTACAGTATGTTGTCTGCAGGGTATGTCGGGGAGCTTATGACTTAAGTATTTTTTATGGTAATTTCTCTATTCTATATTTATGTTCTTGACTGTTGCACTACTTTCCTTCATTTCGTATTTCTTCTTAATATGTTTATTGTATGCAACAAACACCGAGACAAATCCCCTGTATGTGAAAACCTTCTTGGCAATAAACCCGATTCTGATTCAGATTTTTCTTATTAGTATTAAGTAAGTGCTTGGAAACCATTGATCTGAAGACAGGAAACATGATTAAGTTCACAGTTTTCAACACCCTGAGGTGGAGCAGCTCTCCCCGCCGATCCATCAGCTGGCTCTCCCGCCACACCGCTGCGACTTCCCAGCATTCATCACGAGCCGCCCAGCTGCTTAGATCATCCTCAGTCGCACATTATGCAAAATGTCAGCAGGCGAGCGGGGTGTAAAAATGCAAAACAAAATCAGTCAGAGTCCCAGAGAAAGAAACAAACCGAGGATGGAGAGATCCTCCGTCCTTCACGCCCCCGATTCTTGAAAGTTTCCACTTTTTTGTTTGCCTGAAAGGAACAGTGGGCTGAGAAGTAGGCCTCTCAATATTTAAGGCGAACTATAGGAAATGTATAAGGCTTTGGAGTGTGTTTGATTCATTATTCAGCTCTCGTCTATTCTCTCTCTTTCTCTCTCGTGCTGCGTGCAAGAGATAACAGCTTGGCTCCATGCTTTAATTCTTTTGCATCGCAGATTAGAAAAGAAAAAAGAAAAACAATCCTGGAGAATATAAGATGCCTTTATTTCTTATTCCCTCACTCTGCTCATTTTGCTTCTTAGACTCTTGGCGACGCCGAAAAAGAGCGGGGGTCTTGCACATCTTGCACGGCGTTATCCTGGTGTGAAGTCATTCTGCCTCCCCTCTGCTTCTCGGCGGGTTTTTCAGTCGCTCGGCATTTACAGTAAAAGCGAAGAAGATGGTTAGTTTTCACCCCAAAGCTCCTCTCAGAGAACAC
This sequence comes from Sander lucioperca, assembly GCF_008315115.2. Lineage (NCBI taxonomy): Eukaryota > Metazoa > Chordata > Actinopteri > Perciformes > Percidae > Sander > Sander lucioperca. Next base: position 46,684,329 of record NC_050173.1, on the reverse strand, counting down.
AGGCCGTGAGCCCAGCGCAAGAAAATGGAGGAAGCAGATGAAAGGCTGGTGCTTTGATAGCAACAACAACAAGACAAGAAGAGAGAAATGATGATAATGGAAACCCCCCAACCCTCCTCCTCATCATCATCATCATCATCATCATCATCACCATCGGTTCGAGACTCATCAGAGGCCCTTTCTTTCCCCTTTCTGAGGATCTACAGAGGCACAGTGAGCTGAAAAGGCGAAATAAAATTAAAAGAAATCTCTCACACACACTTGCAATCCAAGGCGTAATTGGCTTCCTGGATTGACTTCAATCGCTGGGGGAAATCTTTGACAAAACCATACATAAATAAATCCATTTTCCTGTGTTTTCTGTTTCCCTGGCTGCCTGCAGAAAAGGCCTCGTTATATATGGAAATGAGATTCTCCTCCACTCTCTCTCAGCCTTCCCCCCAGCCAAACGCCTTATTGGCTCCCGCCCATGCAAATGCAGGCCAGGGCCGAGGATCCATTTACAAAGGAGATACTATGAGGGAGAAAGAGAAGGAGAGAGAGGGAGAGAGAGGGAGAGATAAGGTGGGACGGGAGCCAAAAAGAGAGAGAAAAGGCATCCAAGAAAGTGATTGAAGGGAAGGAATCGGAATCAAATCGCTGTGAAGAGCGAGATGTGAGTGTGTGCTTGTGGAGGAGGCTCTCTGAAAGAGACGAGATGTTGGCAGGAGAGGGCGAGAGAGGCAGAGCAGCAGTGACAGAGGTGGACTCTATGTGAGTAAACACACGGTGGAATTGTATCACACACACATATGTACATTTACAGAACATACCGACCCCGTTTCCGACTCAAATGTACACGCATATCTGCATCTGAATATCTTATATGGAGAAGGGAACATTAATGCAAATGTAAATACATGCAGCACACACTGCAGTCTCAATGCAATCATCTGCCCTTTGCTCTACCTGTCACCAGGGCCACGCAGAATCTGTAGACGCAGACTTATTTGCAAATTTCTGCAGATTTTATTCAATTAAATAAAACTCTGAAGGCCCTATCTTGCACCCAGCACAATTGACTTTGTACACCGACGCATGTATCATTCCTATTTTGCACCCGACGCACAGCGGACCTTTCCCTCCACAGAGTCACGTCGGTAAATTAGGGAATGAACTTGCACTCCCGGGGGCGCTTCAGCATAAAGAGGAGGTGTGTTCCGGCGCAAACGTTCCCTGGTGCTATTTTGCAGTTTCAGAAAACAGTTCCACCACAGACCAGGAAAAACCTAGTCTAAAGTCAGTGGCACGTTATTTAGATGCTATTTTAAGGGCGCATGCTTGGCTGTAATGTAGAGTGTGCACACCGCGCATACACTCATTTCACGGACCCAGCAGTTCCCATTTTTGCAAAAAATACAAGGAGACCTTGTTTTACACAACATCTCCATGAATCATGGATGTGTTGATGACATAAATGAGGAACTATTAGAGGACTTAACCCTTGTGTTGACCCATTGTCTAAATGTCTACATCAGAAATATGTTTTTTTTTTTTAACTACGTAATTTGGATTACCCAAAAAATAACACAGATGATTCCATACGTCGTGCTTCCGAAGTACAACAAAAGATCGGATCTCTACTTTCATTGAATTTTGGGTGTTTTATTAAATTTTTTTGCATTTGAAAGAAAAACTGAAATGCTTTGAAACAGTATCCCGACTGAACGTTGACAGTTCTGTGATTATCCTTCCTTTAATATTAGTCTACATAATTCATAATTTCTGCTTTTTTAACTCAAGAATTATGTATAATTTCATATAAATTACTTTTTTTTATTGACCATGAATTCCAAAAATAAGTAATAGAATGCCTTATAATGCCTAATAAGTGTAAAACTAGTTTAAGAAGCGTTACATGTAAAAAGAAGTGCCAAAAAAACATTGAATGAGGCGCCAAAAGTGTCGAAAAAAGAGACAAAAACGTCAGAAAAAGTGTTGATTTTCACCGTTTTGACCGGGAGGACAATGCATGGTCAAATGGAAGACAACATAAGGGTTTAAGGAGACGTGATGTTGAACTGCATGTACCAATGCCACTTAACTCAAATGCCCCAGCAGCAGCACGGGAGAGGAGAGACAGAAGAGCTGCATCGTCTATAGTCTCGGTCTAATGTTAGACTACATTGCAAAAAATATCACCATGCATTCATAACCTCGTGATTCAGCGAGAGTGAGCCCAAAACATCGGAAAGTATGTTTTTGTGACATTTCTTTATTTACATTTTGACAAAAAGAAAAATCAATAGCAAACGTCGGTCTCCTCGGCTGTGAACCGCTCCTGGCGTGCGCCCATGGATGTATTAAGAGCGTGCGCCTAGCAAATTCTATTATAACAGCAATCTGCCATGGAACAAGCACAGCTGGCTTTTAAAGGGAATGTGAGATAATGCTCTGATTGGTTTATTGCACGTTACGCCCAAACCACACCTATGAGTACTGTAGCTACTTCAGACCAACCCAGTTTAGATTTGGGTCGGGCTCAAGAGTCATTTATCCGCCCGAGATCCTCCCACAAAGCTACTTGCGTTTGGCGTTTGATACTTGCGTTTCAGATCGTTAAAATAGGGCCCTGAATGTTAACACATCTTTTACCCCAAGCAGAAAAACTGTCAAATTCAGCAGATTTTCACTCTGGATCACTGCTGAAAACTGTAAAACACAGACCGCACATTCTGTTGCCCTTGAGCAAGGCACTGAACCCTCAGCTTTCCCAGTGAAGTTCTGTGATTTTTGCTCTAACTGTGAAAGCACAGAGATGCTGAGCGGCCGAAGCCGAGCTCAGACTGAACAGCCGGCGAACGGCGTTTGGGCAGCAGGTAGTGAACGGGTCAACGCCGCTTCCCTAATTAGCAGCGACACAAACTCGGGCGTCAGCGCCGTCCGCCATCCCAGCGAGGCGAGAGAGGCGTCCCGGTGGGTCATCGGCGTCCCGTCTGTTAGATGAGCACGCCGCGCAGCAGCCCTCAGAGACCCCCGCCACCGTCCGTGGGAACGAGCGGACACGCCGTCCTCGTTAAGGATACCGACTCTGCTGGGGACACACGGATGACAAGGACAATTTACCGCACGGCTGCATCTCCTCGTCTTTGAGCAGACTGGAAACACACACACACACACACACACACACACACACACACACACACACACACACATTGTGCAAATTAAGTTTAATAAGAGGAGATGAAACTTTGTGATCCCTGCGGGGAAATTAGGAGGTCGCAGAGGCAGAAAGGAAGATGATACACAAAAGAAGGAGAAAATTAAGAATGGGGCAACTGGGAATATTAGCGACTGCTGGGATACTGTTCACTGTAATATACGTACTGTATATGCTTCATAAAGGTGAATTATGGGGGAAAATATGAAATCAGAAGCACTACCTGGTTCTTTTAGTTCAAACTCCTGAAACACGCAGTTTGAATGTTATTTGCATTTGAGTCAATCTGACTTTCTAAACCTTTCCTTCTTTCACTTATTCATGATTACTTTCACAAAATGTCTGTGCCTGCAGTGTTAGAAAACAACAATTCCTCTCATTATTTGAACAATTGGTTGGTTATTATATTTGTTTTGTCAATGAAAATTGCCAAAAAGTCCAAGGCGATGTATTCAAATTGCTGGTTTTGTCTGATTTATTCTTCAAATCCCAGAAAAGATTACTTTCGCATGGACCTAAAACAGTGAAAAGTGCTCAAATGAAAAGGCTGGAACCAGCGGGATGCTCGAAATGGAGCGACTTCAAGTATCAAAATGTTGCTGAGTCTTTAGACTAATCAACTTGTAATAGCTCTTCTACAAAGAACAAACTCTTCACATAATGATCACCGTTTCCCCGAAACTTATACACATACTTTAGGCTTGACAATCAGAAAGGAGCTCAATGAATAACAACTGATTGGATGACGGGTAGACTGTGATCAGTCCGCTCTCGGACAGAAGTGCTCGACATCCAATCACAGAAAGGAAAATAAGGCAATTCTTGCAGAAATCTCCAAATTTTGGGAGTTTGTGTACTTTTCTTTTCGCGTAGTTTCTGTATTTGCAGCGTGTTTGTGTATGTGGTTGTGTTGTGTGTATTTGCAGTGCGTTTCATTAAGTTGCAGTGTGTTTGACCCTGTCGGCCACCGTAGATTGGGGCGTCACTATACAGAAAGCTGAGTTTGTTCTTAACACTTTTCAGTCCCTCCAGAAAAACGTGATTATGTGATCGCATAATTCAATGCATAATCAGCCAAAGTTCGCATATTTATGCGGGGGGGCCGCATTTTTTCAAATACGCCGCACTTTCGCCGCATAAATTGCTGATTTCCGCTCAAAATATGCGGGGCTTGCATGATTTCATAATCCCCGCATTTTCGTTGGAAAAAAGTCACACATATATCTTAGCAGAAAGTTGAAAAATGTTGCGTTTACTTCACACAAGAGCAGCCATTTTCCCCTGTTGCCATGGGAACGTTATGAAGTGACGTAATTACGCGACGTGAACATCATCGAAAAGCTGCAAACCCCGCGATGAAGCCGTGATGAAACCCCAGTTTTTGCAAGTTCCCGCAATTTCATCGCATAAAATTGCATCAATATCCCGCATATTTTTTAAGAAAACGTGCCTCATAATCAAGGATTTTTGCCCGCAACAATTACAAAAAAACGCCGCATTTTTCTGGAAGGACTGATTTTGATATGAAACACATGAGGATGAGTTATATGCAAATACCATTAAAAGATGAATTCAGATCATATCGTCACCTTCCGAAAATAATGGCCTAAGTCATTTTTCACGTCACGCTTGACATAGGCCATTATACTAAAGCTGTAGAATCACATGACCTGTTCAACTGAGGATGTAGGCAATGTTACCAGAGGTGGCCAGCACCATGAGGAGATGAGCACTTAGGCCATTATTTTAGGAAGGTGACGATATGTATAAATTGAGAAAATGCCCTTAGACCTCAGAGGGTTGAAATGATCTAGAACCGCCACTGCTTGGTAGTTTATGCTGCGACTTGACTGAGAAAGGCAAAGTCGACGATGGTAGATAGAGACGAGCGCAGCAGCGTCTGCAGGTGAGTCGTGTATTGACTTTTCAGCAGAAACTCTGAACAGCTGGTGAAGCTCTGAGAACAGATCCTCGTGAATCTGTGCACAGAGTTCGCTTCAGCCGCTAGCAC